>NC_141053.1:33034430-33264430 GCF_041138505.1 Cibotium barometz | reverse complement strand
TTTTGAATGGACAGGGAGATCCACATAATTTTGCTTTATTATTACATTGGGATGGCTTCCAAGCATCAAAGACGACCCAAAAAAATTGTGGTGTGGTTGAGATCAAAGTTCTCAATTGTGGGAAGAAATCTTTGATTGGAGTGATACCTGTGTTATTTATTCCATTCAGTTGCAAGAAAGTTGTTGGAAGCTCGAGCAAACTTTTCCATGTTTTTATGAAACCTTTGATGGATGAGTTGGAAAGTCTCTTCATACATGGAATTGACTTACACTTCAATTATCCTGTGTCATTTATCTTTGCAGATGACCACTTTTATAACCAAAGATTCCAAGCTCGTGCTATGCTAATGATGGTGACTGGAGACCATCCAGCTCAATGCAAGATTGGATCATGTAAAGAAGGTGGTCAAGCTTTCTATCGTAGAGACAAAGCAATAGCCACTTTGGACTCGGGGCGATACTTGTATGATCAAAATAGGTATCAATTCAGATATGCTCCAATGAAAAGATCTGCCAAAGAGATGTCCAAACATTTAATTCTTGCAGAGCGAGCAAGCACCCAAGCTCAATGTGAAGAGATACTAAAAGAGGCAGGTCTTTCAGGTAGATCAAGTTTGTGGAGACTTTATGATCTATATGGCTTTGACGTGTCTCTTGATTTGGTATATGATTACATGCACATATTACTATTGAACTTGTTTTCAAAGTATATCGGTTGTCTAATGAGAGAAGTGGACAATAAAGTGAGGAGAGAAATAGATGATGCAACTCACAAAATGACAAAAGTCACACCTTATTCGATTCTATATGGTCGATGGGGCCGAGGTTTCCTAGCAAGTATTTTGAGAGTTATAAGGCAGAAGAAAATCAAAAATTTATGCAATGGTGTTTGCCATATATATTGTGTGAAGGCAAAGGTATCCCTAAGAAATTCTGTGACTTGGGTCTCTTGCTCATAGATATTGCCCAAGCATTTTATAACTACACTCGTGATAATGGATGGTCACAAGAAGAAATTGACATTATAAGAGTCATGCTCGCTTCTTAGAGAGTAAGGTCATAGGAGCTCATCGGGCCAAATTCAGCCCCATTAGAGCATGTTGTAGGTATGATGAATGTTTCTATTCACTTATTATTCTTTCACTAACATTCCTTTTACATTCATACCTATAGAGTAATGATGCTTTACTTTGTGATGATGTATGGATATAGGTTCCTGAGAATTGTTGGATGATATTTTACGTCATGGTAGCCATGATGGATTTTGGTGTTATATATATGAGCGTAAGGTCTCAATCTATGCAAACATCAAAACCAACAACAAGGACAATGAAATCTCTTATGCAAACTATCACCGAAAGATTGTTTACATGGGTATTTATGTATATTAAAAAAGATGTTGATAGACTTTTGCCTCACCAAAGAATGTTCAGAGAATTTCATCAAGCTCCTTCTACTCCAGATGGATACTTAGTAGATAAAGATGGCTATTATGAATGTCCTGAGCGGCATGCATTGGGTATTATGCATGTATCATCCATTGTAAAGGCCAAAGAATTATGGACCTTATCCACTATGAATGCCATACCAAGTGGATGCCAAAGAGCAATTCATGAAAAAGGTATTGTCATTGCAGGGAAGAAGCTAAAATACAAGGATGCAACTGTTGAAGAAAGAAGGTATGCTGAGCAGTATTTAAACTGGGGGATTGAGAGAGTAACAGAATATAAGAAAGTCCTATTTAAGGGAGAGGTCTATAATATTGGGGATCAAGTTGTGGTGAAATGTGATGAAGATGTAACATTAGTCTCCATGGTGGGATATTGGAAAGCATGTATAACATCTCTTTTCTCATTTCAGTGTAATGGTGAGTTAAGGCTATTTTTTGGAGCCAACTACTACAGGCAATGTATTGTGGTTGAGGGAAGATTTGAAAGGTTAGATGTTGGTTATACTACTGGCATGAGTGTGTTACAAAATGTGTATTTGCCATACACATGGGATTGCATAAGGCCTATTAGTTCTTTACTTCATAAGTTTATTCCCTTTCAACATGGCAAGAAAATCATCGCATATGAGATAAAAGACCTAAGATTGAGAACACGCTTGATTCAGTCAGGCTGTGTTGGATGCATTCCACCTTGGCTAGAGGTGAATGATATTGTTCAGTTGAAGCCGAATTTTGATGTATTATGCTCCTCAACTGATCTAAAATATGCAGTTATTAGAGTAGTGAGTTACATAACAAAACAAGTGAAAGTAGCATGGTTAAAAATGATTCATAATCAAGAAAAGAGATGGAAGGTAGAAATGGAGGACAATGATTGGAAGGATTGGTGGTTATGTGTATTTATTAATAATGATAAATGGAAAGTTATCAAAACAAGGAGCATGATAATAGAGGGGTGGTTGCAAGATGAGGTTATCTAGTTTCATGTAGTGGGCGCCCTTGGCTTTAGCTGGAAAACAGGCATTTTTTCAAGAAGAATAGCCAATCTCTCATAGTTAGCCAAGGAGTTTCACTTCAAGGTCTTCTAATGAAACATCATATGCAAAGTTGGGCACCTAAAAATATAATCTGATCGAATATCCAATAATTGCAAATCCCCTTTTCTTTGGGAACCAAGTTTGTATACAGGCCCTGTCCTAGGTTTAGACAGGTATAGTGAATGTGAGTAAATTGCCTATAACTTTTACATTATTACTCATATGATGTTCCCACTTTGCATATCACAAATACAAATAACATAGAGTTTAACTTGATTTATCGAGTAATTTTTGATGTGTTCTACTATTTTCTATATTATTTAAAAAGTATTAGAATTGTTAAAAAACATACTATTTTATCCTCCCACCACATCTACCATTTAAAATGCTCAAATTGTATGGATCTAGTGATGATTAGATTGGGAAAGATTAGTATAATGTGGGTATAAAGTTTGGTTCCCATCGGACCAAACATGATGGTATGGGGAAGGCCCGGATTTTCCATGGCCTCTTAAGCACCAAGAGACTTTAAAAACCCGCACTGGGTGCTAATTACCAATCCAAACATGCTCTGATTGTGACCAAACTTTGCAAGCATGTGGGGGTGGGTCACCCCCCCATGCTTGCAAAGTTTGGTCCCTATCGGAGCATGTTTGGGTACGATGGTATGGGGAAGGCCCGGATTTTCCATGGCCTCTTAAGCACCAAGAGACTTCAAAAACCCGCACTGGGCGCATGTTTGGGTACGATGGTATGGGGAAGGCCCGGATTTTCCATGGCCTCTTAAGCACCAAGAGACTTCAAAAACCCGCATTGGGCACTAATTACCAATCCAAACATGCTTTGATTGTGACCAAACTTTGCAAGCATGTGGGGGGGACCCACCTCCACATGCTTGCAAAGTTTGGTCCCCATCGGAGCATGTTTGGGTACGATGGTATGGGGAAGGCCCGAATTTTCCATGGCCTCTTAAGCACCAAGAGACTTCAAAAACCTGCACTGGGTGCTAATTACCAATCCAAACATGCTCTGATTGTGACCAAACTTTGCAAGCATGTGGGGGTGGGTCCCCCCCCCATGCTTGCAAAGTTTGGTCCCCATCGGAGCATGTTTGGGTACGATGGTATGGGGAAGGCTCGGATTTTCCATGGCCTCTTAAGCACCAAGAGACTTCAAAAACCCACACTGGGCGCTAATTACCAATCCAAACATACTCTGATTGTGACCAAACTTTGCAAGCATGTGGGGGGGACCCACCCCCACATGCTTGCAAAGTTTGGTCCCCATCGGAGCATGTTTGGGTACGATGGTAGGGGGAAGGCCCGAATTTTCCATGGCCTCTTAAGCACCAAGAGACTTCAAAAACCCGCACTGGGTGCTAATTACCAATCCAAACATGCTCTGATTGTGACCAAACTTTGCAAGCATGTGGGGGTGGGTCTCCCCCCATGCTTGCAAAGTTTGGTTCCCATCGGAGCATGTTTGGGTACGATGGTATGGGGAAGGCCCGGATTTTCCATGGCCTCTTAAGCACCAAGAGACTTCAAAAACCCGCACTGGGCACTAATTACCAATCCAAACATGCTCTGATTGTGACCAAACTTTGCAAGCATGTGGGGGTGGGTCCCCCCCCATGCTTGCAAAGTTTGGTCCCATCGGAGCATGTTTGGGTACGATGGTATGGGGAAGGCTCGGATTTTCCTTGGTCTCTTAAGCACCAAGAGACTTCAAAAACCCACATTGGGGTGCTAATTACCAATCCAAACATGCTCTGATTGTGACCAAACTTTGCAAGCATGTGGGGGTGGATCCTCCCCCATGCTTGCAAAGTTCGGTCCCCATCGGAGCATATTTGGGTACGATGGCATGGAGATTTTCAACAAACAATATGATAGCCAAAGTGTTAAAAAATATAATAAAATCAAGAACATCAACTAAAATGTAATGATACTCAATAATGAAAAAACTCATAATGATATAAACATCAAAGAAGTACATCAGAATGAAAATGAGCTACCCCAGCTAGTCTGAGGTTAGGCACTGCCCAAAAATCTAAGTACAATGTAAGTGAGCTAACCCAGCTAGTCTGAGTTTAGTCACTATCAACGGCAACCCAATCAAAATCGTCATCTCTAACTGCCGGTCGACGTGCGCGTCGAGGCTGCTGTGCATGTCGAGGAGGCTGTGCCGGCTGCGGGGGTCGTCGAATGTCTGCGGGGAGGTCTGCCTCAAAGGCAGGATCGTGAGCTGGTGCCGGTGTACTCGGGAGCTCACGAGTCCCAAAAGCTGCTATAGCCCTCTCGCTCTCTCTACGTCGTGCTAATGCAAGACGTCTCTGTCTGTAAACCCAAAATCTATAATCTGCAATGGTACGTGTCTGCCACTCTGCTCGTGTAAGCTCCTCTGCTGTAAGGACACGCTGCTCATGAGAAGCAGCACTGTTGCTAGCACCATCACCCGAGGTGCCACTAGGACCAGCACCACCCACGCGCTCATATGCTGTGATCTGGCTCTCATGTAGGACTCTCTGGTATGCATCAAACTCATGTGAGCTCCACTCAATCTCTGGAGGCACCTCAGGCTCCTGATCTCTATCGTCGAAGGCGTCGAGTCCCAAGTCAATAGCTGATGTAAAATCAATAGGCTTGCCAGTTCTAGCATCTACTCGAACGAGGCCTGGGTGAAGATCATCGATGCCCAAAACTCTATATGTCGCTAGGTCAACGCGTGCACGGCAGGAGGGGCATGTTGAGAACCGTACTAGCTCCTGGGTGATGCAAGACAAATGGAAAAAACGTCCACATCCCAGGGCATATCCACCAATACTATCAATGTCCTCGATACATAAAGCGCAGCACGCATCACGTAGAAAGGGTGGTGCATCCTGCGGGAGAGGTCGTCGAAAAACCTCTGTGGTGGACAGGCCGTGGATATAAAGGTAGGTAAGGCACTGCCACGTCCGAGGATCTGTGAAACTCTCGAACATGCAGCATCAACTGCTCTGCCCTATGCTGGGCAATCCGCTCCATAATCTGATGATGCTGTGCCTCAGCTCTAGAGCTCTCTACCTCGATCCGAGCCTACGCAAAAAAGTAAAGCATTAAAATAATTGATTAGTCTCTCATTAGGTATTACTTAAAGAAATTTATAACTTAGGACCTTAATTATAACTCTTTTACGTGCAAGAGAAACCTACCTGCTGGATGTCGGACTCTCTCAGATGCTGTGCCTCTGCAGTAGCTGCCTCTACCGTCTGTAATGCAGCTCTGAGAGGCGGTCAATCTCCGCTCTCGCCTCTACCAACTCCTGAGTGAGTCTCTCAGTGGTAGGTGTGGGACCCTACGTGACACAATCAACCATGCCGCTCATGTAAAAATATAGAAAAGTACATTTAAACATGTAAATAAATGACTAAAAAAACTTAAGAAGTAATATATATGTAAATACCTCGACATCTGTCGTCGGTATAGATCGTGAGAATAGGCGCACCATGTGCTGGATGCTCTCCGTGGTACTCCGTACGTCGATGCCGACCTGGGTGCCAAGAGCCTCTACTATCGACAATGGCACAAATGAAGGATCTGTAGTAGGTGCTACACGAAGGGCTGGTGGAGGCTGCCTACCCTGGTCCTAGAGACGGCCTCGGCCAGCACCACCACTCGACCGATGGCTGGTGTAATCCACCTCCTCCCCTAAGACAAACTCCGCATATAACTACTTTACGAAGTATATGGGAATCTGGCGGTTGTTCGGTATCCTCCCATATGCGGCAACATATCGACTATAGATATGTGCCGCCATACGAGGATGCGAACACCGCGAAATAGTAAGGGGCTTGCCCGCCCCAGGCCTCATCTCACGACTATCGAGGAAAAGATCTAGGTAGGCTCCATCCCTAATCGGAGCAAGATCACAGACCTGACGATATGTCAGGCCATGTGACACAAGAGCAGTGCGATGGTGGGCTATCCACTCATCTACATAAACAATATCGTGAAGGCTACGAAGGGACGAAAGCATCGCCTCCAAGTCTGCCACGATATGTAATTTAAACGGTGTGTCTCTAGCACTCCTACGGATAGCCGCTAACTCGCGGTCTATCTCCGCGATGAGGTCCACAATAGATGAGCGGCCCTCCTCGTGGCCCTCCTCATGTGACTCCATGCTAAAACCTAAGCCAAACATAAAGGTCCAATGTGAAGGGTCCAATGTGAAGGGTCTAATGTGAAGGGTCTAATGCTTAGTGCTAAGTAGCACTAATGAAGCTATAAAACAATGCTAATGGGCTCACTAATGCTAATCCAAATCAAGAGAGCAAGGAGAGTGAAAACGACTTGTGACAATGAGGCAAAAAAAAAAGTTTTCCAGTTTTATAACCTCGATCGAGGTTCGGTAGCATCATGCAATTTAGGGTTTGCAAGATTAACGCTCTAGATATTAGGGTTAGTGCAACATACGGCCAAGATACACACTTAATTTTAGGGTTGGTGAAGGATCGACGGCTGAGATTTGATATTACTATCTCGTTCGAGGTACATGGACGGCTACGATTTAAAGTCATTACCACGACCAAGGTATGTCGACGGTCAAGATTCATTATATACCTCGATCGAGATATTTAAACGGCTGAGATCGCATCTTCCAACGTACCTGAATGGACGGTATAGATTGCGTTTACGTATCTCGAACGAGATATTTGGACGATGGATATTGCATCTACGTATCTCGAACGAGATATTTGGACGGTGGAGATTGTATCTCTGTATCTCGAACGAGCTATTTGGACGGTGGAGATTTGATCTCAGTATCTCGATCGAGATACGGGGATGGTGGAGATTGTATCCCATTACCTCGAACAATGAATGGTCGCGATTTGATGTTAATTTCTCGTTCGAGATACGTGGACGATGGAGATGTGCTAGTCAAATATGCCTAGGGGGATACAACGTGGCCCTGATGTGGATCCGAGTGGCATAGATATCTCGATCGAGATAATGTGGTGGCGGTGACATGTAATGGTGACATGGATGACGCCTGGAAACCCGGACCTGCTAGCGTGGCATTAGTTGGCATCTCGATCGAGATATGTCGATTTAGGCTTGGAAGGCACGTGTCGTGTTTTAATTCACGGCACTATCACGATCGAGGTACTCCGCCCGAGATGCATGGATGTCCTAATTTTAGAGAGAGTGAACGAAAGTGAGTACCCTCATCTTGCAACCACCTAGAGGGAGAAGCAAAGGTAGTTCCAATTATATGGCAATCGTAGCTCAGTTTCTCATCAATGGTACTTTTGGAACTTAAGCAACTCTATGAATCATTGGTATGTTTCAATGTACAATGAGTGTTTTTTATCTTATGTCATTTTATTCCTTATAGTTTTCTATTGATGTGCTTGCATGTAACATGTTCTCCTTGGATTGAATTTATGTAGGTTGGAGATGGCAACTACGAATGTGGACATGCAAGCAATGCTAAAGAAAATGATGTGTGAAGATAAAAATTTATTGGGTCTCATGAGCACAATCATAAAGGATATTCAAAGTTCTCCAACCTCAAAGGAAGCTACACACGTTTTAACGATCTTAAATGTTGTAATCTTTTATATATAAAGATATACTAGTGTGTTTGTAATTGGTTTATGCATGTTATGCAAATTGTTTTCTATGTCACATGGTTATGCAGGCAATGGGGAGATTAAGATAAGGAACCTCCTTTTTCACACGCTCTTGGCCAACAAGTCTTAGCACGTGTTAGTCTTACACCTACATATGATGAGGTGTTTTGAGCACCTAGATTGGTGAGTAGAGACCAAAACAAGCTCTATGGGAAAGAATTATTAGAGAAATGCTTCAAGGATCAACATGCCATTTTGCTTGGTAACTACCGCCTTGTACAAAGGTGGTTTAATGGAGTTGAGACTCCTAAAGATCTTCGCCATAACAAAGAGGCACAAGAAAAGATCATGAGAATTATTTGTGAGCATCATCATGAGATTGCAACTCTAAAGTTCATTGGAGCTGAATATGTTTGGTTGGAGGAAGATATCTATAGATGGTGGGTCTCAGGTAGACAAGCAAATAGAAAGTACAATAAGAAGAAGAGTATCAAGGACAATGTAAGTGTTAATGTTTATGCTTATGAATGTTCTTTTAGAAACTAATAATTGGATTGATAATTTTAAAACTAATCTAATGCATTTGACATTTTGTGTTTGATAGAAGGATACATTAAAAGCACAAGGGATGACTCAATCCATAGATGAAGCAAGTAAAGACATGGATGCTAGCTCATCACTTCATGTAAGTATATTTTATAGTTTTTTAAACCATAAATTGTATGCTTCAACTCTATGTGTGTGTGTGTATTATATGCATTATGATTTAAGAAGCTTAATACATAGTTCATCACTTTTTTTATTTGGTCTAAATTCACAGGTCTTGGAGCTTGCATTGACTCCTTAAGGAAATATTAATTCTAATGAAGAGGTAAAAGAACTAAACTTGATATTTTCTTTTCCTATGTAAGCAACTTTTTTACATGGGTATGTTTATATTATATATTTATGTGGTTCTAGTTTTAACTTTATGTTATTTTACATGTCATGGTCTTAAAGCCAACACTCAATCTTCAAGCATATAATCATTTTATGAAGAGGTAAGAGCTAGAAAGATGTATCATAAGGAGAATGTATAATGGTTTTTTCTTTGAATCATGCATAGTAACTTATGCAATGTTACATGTTTTGAATGTTTTGTTTAAAAGATTTTGTTACTAATGTGAACTTTATAGACAAACTTTGAGATTCAAGCTAGCTCTCCTTACATTGATGCAATAAAAAATGATCAACCTATAGAGAATGTAAGTGTATTATATAATTGATTTTATTCTAAGTAGGATTTCTTTTGGTTTTGTATTAGACGTATGCTCTTCTATATAGATGGATAACTTTATATTCGGGACAAAGAGGTTTGAAGGGTTGCAGGATTATATATCCGATGAGGTGTATTTCTCTTAGTCCACATAATGATTTGATTTTAAGACTACTATTTTTTGAATTCTATGTGATTTTGATAACATCTTATAAACCAGGATTCTTCTAATACAACAATGGAGGAGAATAATTATTCCTTTACTGAGCTACTACATCATGACACATTAAAAAGAGTGAGAGCCATAAGAAATCAAGAAGCGAGAGTATATATGACAAGTGAAGACAAGGTTTGGTTGAGTTTTTCTTTGTATATGTGATAAGTTGTCAATATTTCTTCTAATATTTTGTTGTACAAGTTTGTAGGATCCAATGCTGAATTTGGCTAAGTATACGAATGAGATTTCAAGAAAAAGTCAAAGAAAGAGAAAGGTAATGCAAAACTTACAAAAGTTTTCTACTATCTCTTTGTACTCCTATTTTTTTTCTCTTTCTCTTTTTACTTTTGTGATTATTAATGCTAGTTTTTGGCTTGTTCCAAAGGTAAGTGAGAAGATGAAAACTCACTTGGAAGAAAGAAGTCACCAAAAGGGTGAAAATATTATACCAACAACCATTTTAAAGGTATTGTTAGATAGATGTATAATGTTATGATTCTCCTATTTTTAACGTAATGGATTTGATTTTTCTATTTTTAACATGATGGGTTTGATTTTGTTATTTCAAATAGGATTTAGAACAGATTGGAAAATCAAATGTAGAGGCATCATGTGAACCTTTACAAGTAAGTGATATTATATTAGAGAAATTTATCATTGATAAGTTTATTATTTTGAATCTTTTTATTTAGGTAAATTGAATATGCTTTAAAATTTTATATATTTTATTATCATGAATGTAGGTGAGCCACATTTCAGAGAGGAGGATATGGAGACAATCTTATTAAAGTACATGAGAGTGCATACAATCCAAGACATGTACTTTTCTCTCAAAACTGTCAGATTACATCCAAAGCCTGCTTGCCCTGAATGGGTACATCGAATAGGATGTTTTCTACTTCTTTGGTCAAAAGCATGATGTAATGGATGACTTTCCTTTTTGTTTTATAGTTTTCTTCGGTCAAAAGCATGATGTAATGGATGTCTTTCCTTTTTGTTTTATAGTTTTCCTTATACAATATAAACTCTTTGAATTATATAATATAAAATCGCCTCTTTGAATAATATTCTGTGAGCGTAACTACGAGTGAACCGGGCCAGCTCTTTGGCAAGGTACTACCCGAAAGAGCTGACCCTTGTTGTTTCTTTTACGAAGCTTGGAGCCGGAATGGTCCTAGAGAGGTGCTCTATCATCAAGCTGGGTGGGAATAGCTGCCGCCCCCAGTTACATACAAGAAACAGCCACTAGCTTAAACATTTAGATGCGCAAATACTAGTATAACACTTCTTATGAAAAATGTCAATTCAAAAGCCAAGACTTATATGCTCTCTAAATTAAAATAGAATACAAGTCCTTATAAAATGAAAAACAACAATAGAGTTTTTGTGCTTTACCTCCAAAATAAAATTACTATATCCAATCTCTTATGATATGACATCCACAGCATCTACACTCAAATCATGTGAGTTCTTTCTCTTCAACTTTACCTTTCCACTCTCTAAAATCTAAGACACAAGAATATCCTAACTTGAGGACTTTTGCGAGCTTGTCAACTCTCGGGCTCTTGCAAGCTCGTGGGGTTGTGGGGCTATAGGCTTGTGGGCTTTGCAAGCTTTTGACTTTCTGGACTTAAAGGCTTATCGAGTTCTGGGCTTACATGTTTGTCTGCTTGCGGACTTGTCGAGCCTTTCAAGCTTGTGAAAAGTCTAGCCATTTAAAAATTCTACCCAGTGCTTCGCACATGTCCGGTATAGTTATCACTTAATAAAGACCACTATTTAGTAGGGCTAAAGAGGCATGACTGCCCAAGCTTAGAGCGTGAGGCGGTGGCTAGAGCAATATGTTGAGATATCAAGCTCAACTAGTGCTGCATACATTGATGACCTGCCTGGATGATAGCTTTCGTACTTATGCCACTGGCATGGTTGGTGAGCTTATGATTGATATGCCACCAATGGATGAAAGGCTATGTGACAGCCACTTAGGGCCAACTCAAGTACTTTCCCTTATAGTATGTACTCTATCTTTTTAGTTATATTGTTATAGAGAAGAGAAGAAGATAGAAGAAAATTCAGCTATCCAAGTTTCTCTTGTGTTTTGCTCTCTCTTGTGCGTGTGTGTTTGATTGTAAGAAACTCAAGCTCTCCCTCTTCCCCACATTCTCTTTATGGTATTAGAGCTCCAATTTATGTGAGAGCTAAAGAGACAAGAAAGAGGCGTGAACAAAGCAAGCAAGGAAGCGGTACACGGGTAAGGGTATCATCATCTCTTCCCTTTCTTGTTAAGGTACGACACCTCTTGGGTAGCTCCACGAGCTATACATCTCTGATTCAGGAGCTATCTTTGTAGGCTTAGAGGTGCCTAAAAGGTGTGTAGTACTTTGTACTGAGATTTTACAACCAAAATCTCGTTTCGGCCTCCCTTTGACCACTACTACAAGGTGTTTTCTACAGTTCCAAGAAGTTCTAGTTTCTGGTTGATAACTGTCTCTGCTCAAAATATGGTTATTGCAGTGCAATTTTGGGAAGTTCTAGTTGAGAATTGTCTCTGCTCGAAATTTGGTTATTGCAGTGCAGTAGTGCATTTTGGGAAAAGTGTCAAATTGTCTATGTAGCATGGAAAAATGAAGTACTTGACAGATGTACTGCATGTTCCAAATATTAGAAAGAACTTGGTTCTTATTGAATAGATGATTGAGTAGGGTCTGCAAAGTGAGATTTAATCCTCAAGGATGTTTTGTGAAAGACTTCAAAAATCGGTGTCACTTGGTTGTAAAGGGTAACAAAAGTGACAGGATGTTTACTTTGGATGTGAGCATGCCTGAGGTGAAGGCATCCATGTTTATGCATGGAATGTGTGTCATTGTTGCAGATATTGAGGTGTGGCACAAGCACATTGGTCATGTGAATATACAACGATTTAAGTCTATGCAGGCGCAAAATATTGTTCTAGGTTTGTCAAAGTTTAAGGTTGATGATATGCATAAAGTATGTGAACATGCCAGCTTGGTAAGCCGGCCAAACATACTTTCCCACATGAAAAGCATGTCCAGTGAGATGTTATACATTCAGATATATGGGGACCAACCCCCAAGACTAGATAACAATTATAGGTTGTAGGTATTATATAACATTCATTGATGATCATACTAGGAAAGTGTGGGTTTATTTCATAAAGCATAAAAGTGAGGCATTTGCTTACTTTCAGAGATTTAAAGTCTTGGTGGAAAAGGAAAAAGACATTCAAAAAAAGCCTAATATTAGATAGTGGGAGAGAGTATTTTTCCAATGAGTTACAGTGATTTCTTCAGAAAGTAGGGAATCAAGAGACAATTTACATGCAAGTACACTCTGCCAACATAATGGTGTTGCAGAAAGGAAAAATAGGCACATTGCATAAGTGACATGTGCCTTGATGTTTGAAAAGAATATGCCACATTATTTTTAGACAAAAGCAGTAGCCAACTGTTGTGTACATTATGAACAGGACTCCCACTGTAGTTGTTCATGGTATGATGCATGAACATAAGTTTATAGGCATAAAATCAGATGTGTCTCAATTGAAAGTGTTTGGGTGTATTGCATATGTGCATGTTCCAACGAACGGAGAATAAAGTTGGATCCAAAGGCAGAAAAATGCATCTTCATTGATTATACTTTGGAGTAGAAAAGTTATAGATGTTTTCAATCATTTATACTATAAGCACCATCATGAAGCATCTTCTCCTTGTAAGTACTCATCTCGCACTTGCCCACACCAAGTTTTAGAATCTTGGAAACGACATCAAAAAAGGGTCTTCATCGGTATTGAGGGGAATCTTTTCCTCAAAAGATCTTTAGTTTTTAATGTTTGAGTCTAGGATTCTTTGCTTGGGTTATCTCCCAAAGTTTGAGTTATATATTTTGGATCCTTTCGGATTTTGTAACACCTTGCTTTTATAAAAGGCTCCTCTCCATCATTCCCTTTTTTTCCCCTGCAAGGGGGGTTTATTTTGGTATGCTGATGTAGGCTATCTTTGTCTCCCAAGGCAAAACTTGACCTCTAAGTCTTCATAAAGACCATGCTTGTTAACCCTTTGAGCCTTTGAATATTTTGAGCCATGCTCACTGGCCTGTGAGCCATGCGTACTAGCCTCTGAGTTTGAAGTGGGGAACATGTCTTGTTTTTCTGCCAGTGTTGTTGTATGGGACTATTGAAGGTTATGTATGCAACCCCACCATCACTCCGAAGAGGGGTTTGTTAGGTATTTTAGAGTTAGTTTGGAGTCTAGTCAAGTGTCCTTTGTTGTGTGAACACTCTCTTATGTAGGGTCAAAAGATAAGATCTTAGTACCTATAAAAACATAATACAAGGCCTTATCTTTTGACCCTCACATATATGAGCTCTACTACTCTCTCTCTCTCTCTCTAACCCTTGTACTTTATGACCATGGCTTAAGGGCCATCTCCTCTTCCTCTTCCTCTCAAGATTCATCTTCTACTCACACACTCTACCTTGATGTTGATATTTCATCCTCCATAGCTATGTGTGAACTCCTGTGATATTCAATATCCTTCTCTCTTACGTCTTCCCTTCACCACTCCCTTTATTTACCAACAGTTGGTATCAGAGATTCCCAGTGTTCTCTCTACACTTTGGCCATACTGTCTTCTCTCCGGCTCCATATTGCTTCCGTTGTGCTCTACGTTGCTACCCTGCTCACATCACCTGCTGTTAACTTGTCCAAGTGCATCGATGCCTACAATCACCCCAGAGCCCGCTCTGCCACCATCGACGACTGGTGGATCTATTGCAAAGTCAATCGCCCCACCATCAGCACCAGTTGCCGCCCACCATCGGTCGATGGAAATACTGTGCAGTGAATGGCTTTCTAGGTAGTTCTACTCCTTGTAGTGCTGCCCAGTCTGCCATCTCCCCTTTGCCACCATCTGTGGCTCATACTGTGCAGTGAATGGCTTTCTAGGTAGTTCTACTCCTTGTAGTGCTGCCCAGTCTGCCATCTCCCCTTTGCCACCATCTGTGGCTCTCGGCACATGGCTGTTTCGCCATCTGAGCCACCTTCTACCAACAGTTCTGCGCTATTGTGGGGAGCTCTGGGCACACTACTTCAGGGGCACACTAAGCCCAAAATCCTAAACCCACCTACCAGCAGCATCTCCGCTCTACTGGGGAGCTCTGGCCACATTACTTCAGGGGGTGCTAGTAAGTCTTTTGGGCCTTCAGAACACAAAGAGTTTGGGACAAGGAGATTCCACATCAGACACAGAGAGAGTTAGGAGTAAATATTAACAATCAGTTCATACATTTACCTATGCTTATCTTTCAGCTGAGAGAGTTTTTACTAAAAAGGGGTTGTTATCTTTCAGCCGAGAGAGTTTTGACTTAAAAGGGATTTTACATTCTCCAAACTTACACTCCTCAGCGAGATCTTTTTAAAATTCTAGCAATTTATCTCCCAGCACTTCAGTTTCTCGGTGCTCTCAGCCTTCTTCGGTACCTTTTGGTACCCTCAGCTTTATCAGCCTTCCTTAGCACTATTACTTCTTGAAGTGTCTTGCATAAGGGGATTCTTCTGCAGTCAGTAGAGTTTGCATACTTTGTGTGGGTGATTATGGCCTTGGAGATTCTTGGATTTCTTACAGAAGATGAGGACCGATTGGAGGCACAAACTTTAGTCTATGGAGTTTTGTGATCAATAATATCCTATATCACCAAAGGTCTTTGGTGGATTGTCTATGCTAGTAGTGAGCCTAAACCATCTTGTCCAGTTCCCCAACGGGCCCAACTACTCCAAAGAGATCATTAGTAGAGGCAATGGTAGGTGCAACATGAGCTCCCTCTCAAGAATCACTCAAACCGAATACCAATGTTTGTGGGATGCTCATGATGCTATCATCTCCCTCTCAGCCAAACACACCAACATGTTGCACATCTGGACGTGCTGGACATCTCGGCTTGTATGGAAAGTTTTGGAGTCTATGTACTAAGCGCTCACATGGATGATGGTACATCATCAATCATCGATTACTTGACCAAGATCAAAGATCTTAAGGAGCAAATGCTCAACATCAACGAAGTGGTTTCAGATTGAGTGTTGATGCACTGCTCTCAGTTCACTCCCACCATCCTATCAAAAGCTTGCATACCTCTCTGAATTTATAATTGAGGAAAGGTGTATCTCCAATAACTTTTGATGAGCTAGTAGGCCTTCTTTTGTAGGAGGAGAAGTCCAAGGTCAAATCTAGCACTCCCACTCATGACGAACATGCATTTTAAGTCAAAAATAAAGAGAAATCCAAAGATACTTCCAAGAAGAAGAAAGCAAGTCTATTCAGCAAAGGGCAATTCCGAGGAGAAGCAAGACAACACAAACCAAGAAAGCAAGTCAATTCCAAGTCAATTCAGCAACGGGCAATTCCGAGGAGAAGCAAGACAACACAAACCTCCTCGATGATACTTGGGCCTTCTAGACATATTACCACTACAAGGGGATTTGTTGAATATGTTTAGTGGCAATGTGTGTGAACCTTCCCTTAGGCAAAATGTGTGTGTGAACACACTTTAATATTATCTAAATTTTATCTTTTGTGTGATGTAGACCTTTTATGGTCTTCATGATCTTATATTTTGTACTTCCAAGGCTATTTAATAGTCCCCCGTCCAACGATAATGCGTGCATCTTGAGTGATTTTAGTCCAGAACTCCCTTCATAATCTCTCTTGGAGTAGACTCCCACCTTCTCTCTCTTGCGTCCGCTGTCTCCGTTTGGAAACGAATAACTTTTTCCTGTTCTTTTCTCGAGATGACTTGTTTTCGTTTTTTTTAATTACAAAAGATATAATTTTCTTAAGGTAAGATATTTTTTAAATATTTGAGCTTGCATGAAAGGCATTTCATGCTTCATGATTTTGGTAAATTGGTGTATTTAGATTTCTAATAATGATTATGCATTTATAAAATACAATGTAATATCAAAGCTTAGCACGCCATCCCATGTAATAATGTAGATCTATGTTTTATTTCACAGTTTCGCGCCTTAACAAACCATATATCAGCCATGATATTTTACATCACTGGGGACTCTACTAAGTGGATGTCTCTTAAATCGCTAAAATCTGCATGGAATCGGTGGCAAGATCACCCAACAACTCACTAGAAGTTATCTCGAGAGTTTTAAAAGCTTTATGAGATAGGTTTAAATTCCAACAAATGTTTGGCAATAAATTTTTTTTTTTTAAAAGAAACAGTTTAGTTGCATTCTATTATTACAGTTGCGCATGAGTAATTTCAGCAGGAATTGGAGCAGGCAACAAGAAACGTATGAACTTGCAACTTTTGGCGCAAGAATACTGTACAAGGATGCGTGCGCTCTGAAAGGCTTCTAACCCTTAAAAAATATTAGGGTATTCTATTAAAAATAGAAAGAGAAGCTCTCCACATCCACCCTTTGCAGGAGATGGGCTAGTGAGTCACTTTGGGTCCCAAGTCTATGATAACGTCCCTGCAGCAAGGGCAGGATCCAGAAGTGCGAAGCCAAGGCTCGACGCAAGGGGCATGGAAGACGTGTTTGCAGCGCGGGAAGAGGTGCACCTTCTCCTGGGCCTTGTAAGGCTCCAGGCATATAGAGCATACTTCATTTGCGCTGCTCGCCTGCATTTGAGCTTGGTCGTACTCCTGAGTGGGCAGCTTCTTCACTTCCCGCTCCACCTTACGTCTCCAGATCCTCTCCTTGCACGCCACCGTCACCAACACCGCTATCACAAACGTCAATCCCAGCCCCAGCAATATGTTTGCCGCTGACATTTCGCTGAGCCAAGCCATCGAATGATTTCTGCACCACCCCCTCCCCCCATCGGCGCGTTTTTAAACTCACTGCCGTGAAAAGCAAACTCGGCTGCCTGCTTTTCTCGTTTTGCTTTTCGCCGCTTGGTGTTTATAAAAAGCTGCGTTTCGCCAAAGTTTCAGCACGTGACACACAAAATCCACCGATGTGAATCAACGGTATCCAAGTGTCCATAATGGACCGTTGGATTACTACTCAAGAGAAGATCTCGGTCGGTCATACCAAGTGTCGTCACATAATGGGATGGCTATTCAAGATCTAGCATCGGTTGGGCAATTAAATTTACACGAGCTTTGCTCCCACATTGCACAAGTGTCACTAAAATCACCGTAGGATCATTAACTATATATCCACCATTGGTTAAACATCCTACTGCTACACAACTTCGAGTTAAGGTAGTTTTCTGCTAATTCTAATGGGATGACTACTCAAGATCTAGCACCGGTTGGGCAATTAAATTTACATGAGCTTTGCTCCCACATTGCACAAGTGTCACTAAAATCACCGTTGGATCATCAACTATATATCCAAGAACATCCTACTGCTACTACACAACTTCGAGTTAAGGTAGTTTTCTGCTAATTCTAATGGGATGACTATTCACCGATGTGAATCAACGGTATCCAAGATGCATCAAGTGTGCATATTAACAGCGTCGGTCGGTCGTACCAGGTGTCACATAATGGACCGTTGGATTACTACTCAAGAGAAGATCTCGGTCGGTCATACCAAGTGTCGTCACATAATGGGATGGCTATTCAAGATCTAGCATCGGTTGTTCAACCGTTGGATCATCAACTAGGATATCCAACATTGGTTGGACATCCTACCGCTACACAACTTTGAGTTAAGGTAGTTTTCTGCTAATTCTTAAATAGCTCACCAGCTTCTAACCTTAGAAGACCTTGGCTTTTGCAAGATGTGAGTGCAATCACATCCTAGTCTCGCTACCGACACTTCACATTACCTATGGGACTAGATTGTACCATAGAATGGGATGTTTGTATAAGGATGTTTGAATCTTTTATCCACTTTAGAGTAAGCACATCATTGGTGCTAAAAAATGTTGCTCTTAAGTCATTCCCCAAATATAATGAGAGAAGTGACGAGGGAAAAAGACCCAAGCTTGGGTTAATGGATCTTGTGGAGGAGGTTGTGTGTCATGCTATATATTCTCAAATGTTGAAAACCAAGAAACATTTGGGGTTTTGGTCCTAGTGCATGGATTTGAAGCTACACAAGGATTTACCACATTTCCATTGCATGCAATCTTTTTTTTTTCTTTTTTGACTGTTAGGGATGGCCACACCTCGTACAGACTGTTGGCCTACCTTCAATGGTGGCCAACCAAATGCTAACCGCTAAGCTCCTATGTGCTAGCTATTGTCACAAAAAGAAAATGATCTTTCATGGTAACTTTCCCATGGCCGCTTCCAAAAATCTGAGATAAACTATGGAGGGAGGCCCTATGACTACCGATGTCCATCCTATGGCCCAACTGTGCCGTGTAGGAAAAACGAGGTAATCATGAGTCTCCTGATTGTTCTACAATCAGTAGAGTTTGCATACTTTTGTGTGGGTGATTATGGCTTTGGAGATTCTTGGATTTCTTATAGTAGATGAAGACCGATTCGAGGCACAAACTAAATAGCCTTTGGAGTTTTGTGCTCCATAATATCCTACATCACCAAACGTCTTTGGGGGATTGTCTAGTGAGCCTCAACCATCTCGTCTAGTTCCCCAGCCAGTCCAACTATTCTAGAGAGATCATTAATAGAGGCAATGGTAGGTGCAACAGGAGCTCCCTCTCAAGAATCACTCAAACCTAATACTAGTGGCGGTGGGATGCTCATGATGCATAGACCCTTGATATCATCTGGACCCTCTCAGTCAAACACACCAACATCTTGCACATTCGCACTTGCTGGACATCTCAGCTTGCATGGAAAGTTTTGGAGTCTATGTATAACTAGGGTCGCAAAACGAGAATCGGGTGATGTACAAAAAGCGCTCGCATGCATGAAGGTACATCATCGATCATCGATTATTTGACCAAGATCAAAGATCTTTAGGAACAACTGCTCAACATCAACGAAGTGGTTTCAGATTGAGAGTTGGTCAACACTACTCTCAGTTCACTCCCACCATCCTACCAAAAACTTATAGTTGAGGAAAGGAGTATCTCCAATAACTTTTGATGAGCTGGTAGGCCTTCTTTTGTAGGAGGAGAAGTCTAGGGTCAAGTCGCACTCCCACTCATGGTGGCGAACATGCATTTTAAGTAAAAAAATAAGCCAATTCAGCAAAGGACAATTCCAAGCAGAAGCAAGACACCACAAACCTAATCGATGATACTTGGGCCTTCTAGACATATTACCACTACAAGGAGATTTGTTGAATATGTTTAGTGGCAATGTGTTTGAACCTTCCCTTAGGCAAAATGTGTGTGTGTGTGAACACACTCTAGTATTATCTAAATTTTGCTTTTGTGCGATGTAGACCTTTTATCTTTGTATGGTTCTCATGACCTTATATTTTGTAATTCCAAGGCTATTTAATAGCCCCCGTCCAACGATAATGCATGCATCTTGAGTGATTTTAGTCGAGAACTCCCTTCATAATCTCTCTTGGTGTCGACTCTCACCTTCTTGAGATGACTTGTTTTAAATTTTTTTAAACAAAAGAGAAAAATTTCTTAAGGTAAGATTTTTCTATTAATTTGATGGAGGGAGCTTACATGATAAGCATTAGCCTTTCATGATTTTGGTAAATTGGTGTATTTGGATTTCTAATAATGATTATGCATTTATAAAATAACATGTAATATCAAAGCTTAGCACGCCATCCCATGTAATAATGTAGATCTATGTTTTATTTCACAGTTTAGCGCCTTAACAAACCATATATCAGCCATGATATTTTACATCACTGGGGACTCTACTAAAGGCACATAAGTGGGATGTCTCTTAAATCGCTAAAATCTGCATGGAATCGGTGGCAAGATCACCCAACAACTCACTAGAAGTTATCTCGAGAGTTTTAAAAGCTTTATGAGATAGGTTTAAATTCCAACAAATGTTTGGCAATAAATTTTTTTTTAAAAAAGAAACAGTTTACAGTTGCGCATGAGTAATTTCAGCAGGAATTGGAGCAGGCAACAAGAAACGTATGAACTTGCAACTTTTGGCGCAAGAATACTGTACAAGGATGCGTGCGCTCTGAAAGGCTTCTAACCCTTAAAAAATATTAGGGTATTCTATTAAAAATAGAAAGAGAAGCTCTCCACATCCACCCTTTGCAGGAGATGGGCTAGTGAGTCACTTTGGGTCCCAAGTCTATGATAACGTCCCTGCAGCAAGGGCAGGATCCAGAAGTGCGAAGCCAAGGCTCGACGCAAGGGGCATGGAAGACGTGTTTGCAGCGCGGGAAGAGGTGCACCTTCTCCTGGGCCTTGTAAGGCTCCAGGCATATAGAGCATACTTCATTTGCGCTGCTTGCCTGCATTTGAGCTTGGTCATACTCCTGAGTGGGCAGCTTCTTCACTTCCCGCTCCACCTTACGTCTCCATATCCTCTCCTTGCACGCCACCGTCACCAACACCGCTATCACAAACGTCAATCCCAGCCCCAGCAATATGTTTGCCGCTGACATTTCGCTGAGCCAAGCCATCGAATGATTTCTGCACCACCCCCTCCCCCCATCGGCACGTTTTTAAACTCACTGCGGTAAAAAGCAAACTTGGCTGCCTGCTTTTCTCGTTTTGCTTTTCGCCGCTTGGTGTTTATAAAAAGCTGCGTTTCGCAAAAGTTTCAGCACGTGACACACAAAATCCACCGATGTGAATCAACGGCAAGATGCATCAAGTGTAGCGTCTGTTCGTTGTACCACGTGTCACATAACGGACCGTTGGATTACTACTCAAGAGAAGATCTCGGTCGGTCATACCAAGTGTCATCACATAATGGGATGGCTATTCAAGATCTAGCATCGGTTGGTCAACCGTTGGATCACCAACTAGGATATCCAACATTGGTTGGACATCCTACCGCTACACAACTTCGAGTTAAGGTAGTTTTTTGCTAATTCTTAAATAGCTCACCAGCATCTAACCTTAGTAGACCTTGGATCGAATTCCAACAGAGGTTTTAATTTGGCTAGTTTTTACGATTTTGCAAGACGTGAGTGCAATCACATCCTAGTCTCGCTACCGATAGTGCACATTACCTATGGGACTAGATTGTACCATAGAATGGGATGTTTGTTTAAGGATGTTTGAATCTTTTATCCACGTTAGAGTAAGCACATCATTGGTGCTAAAAAATGTTGCTCTTAAGTCATTCCCCAAATATAATGAGAGAATTGACGAGGGAAAAAGACCCAAGCTTGGGTTAATGGATCTTGGGGAGGAGGTTATGTGTCATGCTATATATTCTCAAATGTTGAAGACCAAGAAACATTTGGGATTTTGGTCCTAGTGCATGGATTTGAAGCTACAAACGGATTTACCACATTTCCATTGCATGCAATCTTTTTTTTTTCTTTTTTGACTCTTAGGGATGGCCACACCTCGGACAGACTGTTGGCCTACCTTCAATGGTGCCCAACCAAATGCTAACCGCTAAGCTCCTATGTGCTAGCTATTATCACAAAAAGAGAATGATCTTTCATGGTCGAAAACTTTCCCATGGCCGCTTCCAAAAATCTGAGAGAAACTATGGAGGGAGGCCCTGTGACTACCGATGTCCATCCTATGGCCCACCAACTGTGCTGTGTAGGAAAAACGAGGTAATCATGAGTCTCTTGATGATTCTACAATCAGTAGAGTTTGCATACTTTTGTGTGGGTGATTATGGCTTTGGAGATTCTTGGATTTCTTATAGTAGATGAAGACCGATTGGAGGCACAAACTTTAGCCTATGGAGTTCTGTGCTCCATAATATCCTACATCACCAAACGTCTTTGGGGGATTGTCTAGTGAGCCTCAACCATCTCGTCTAGTTCCCCAACCAGCCCAACTATTCTAGAGAGATCATTAGTAGAGGCAATGGTAGGTGCAATAGGAGCTCCCTCTCAAGAATCACTCAAACCTAATACTAGTGGCGGTGGGATGCTCATGATGCATAGACCCTTGATATCATCTCCCTCTCAGTCAAAGACACCAACATCTTGCACATTCGGACTTGATGGACATCTCAGCTTGCATAGAAAGTTTTGGAGTCTATGTATAACTAGGGTCGCGAAACGAGGCTCGGGTGATGTACATAAAGCGCTCGCATGCATGAAGGTACACCATTGATCATCGATTATTTGACCAAGATCAAAGATCTTTAGGAACAACTGCTCAACATCAACGAAGTGGTTTCAGATTGAGAGTTGGTCGACACTTCTCTCACTTCACTCCCACCATCCTACCAAAAACTTGCATACCTCTCTGAATCTATAGTTGAGGAAAGGAGTATCTCCAATAACTTTTGATGAGCTGGTAGGCCTTCTTTTGTAGGAGGAGAAGTCTAGGGTCAAGTCTAGCACTCCCACTCATGGTGGCGAACATGCATTTTAAGTAAAAAATAAGCCAATTCAGCAAAGGACAATTCCAAGGAGAAGCAAGACACCACAAACCTAATTGATGATACTTGGGCCTTCTAGACATATTACCACTACAAGGGGATTTGTTGAATATGTTTAGTGGCAATGTGTTTGAACCTTCCCTTAGGCAAAATGTGTGTGTGTGTGTGTGAACACACTCTAGTATTATCTAAATTTTGCTTTTGTGCGATGTAGACCTTTTATCTTTGTATGGTTCTCATGACCTTATATTTTGTAATTTCAAGGCTATTTAATAGCCCCCGTCCAACGATAATGCATGCATCTTGAGTGATTTTAGTCCAGAAGGCCCTTCATAATCTCTCTTGGTGTCGACTCTCACCTTCTTGAGATGACTTGTTTTAAATTTTTTAAAACAAAAGAGAAATTTTTCTTAAGGTAAGATTTTTCTATTAATTTGATGGAGGAAACTTACATGATACGCAATAGGGGCACACAATGAGCGATAAATAAAATTCATTAATTAGTTGAATCAAAAAACCTAAGGTTCATGATTTTGGTAAGTTAGTGTATTTGGATTTCTAATAATGATTATGCATTTATCAAATAACATGTAATATCAAAGCTTCGAACGCTATCCCATGTAATAATGTAGATCTATGTTTTATTTCTCACTTTAGCGCCTTAACAAACCATATGTCAGCCATGATATTTTACAACATTGGGGACTCTACTAACGGCGGATGTCTCTTAAATCGCCAAAATCTGCATGGAATAAGTGGCAAGATCACCCAACAACTCACTAGAAATTATCTCGAGAGTTTTAAAAGTTTTATGAGATAGGTTTAAATTCCAATAAATGTTTGGCAATAATTTTTTTAAAAAAAAAGAAACAGTTTACAGTTGCGCATGAGTAATTTCAGCAGGAATTGGAGCAGGCAACAAGAAACGTATGAACTTGCAACTTTTGGCGCAAGAATACTGTACAAGGATGTGTGCGCTCTGAAAGGCTTCTAACCCTTTAAAAATATTAGGGTATTCTATTAAAAATAGAAAGAGAAGCTCTCCACATCCACCCTTTGCAGGAGATGGGCTAGTGAGTCACTTTGGGTCCCAAGTCTATGATAACGTCCCTGCAGCAAGGGCAGGATCCAGAAGTGCGAAGCCAAGGCTCGACGCAAGGGGCATGGAAGACGTGTTTGCAGCGCGGGAAGAGGTGCACCTTCTCCTGGGCCTTGTACGGCTCCAGGCATATAGAGCATACTTCATTTGCGCTGCTCGCCTGCATTTGAGCTTGGTCGTACTCCTGAGTGGGCAGCTTCTTCACTTCCCGCTCCACCTTACGTCTCCATATCCTCTCCTTGCACGCCACCGTCACCAACACCGCTATCACAAACGTCAATCCCAGCCCCAGCAATATGTTTGCCGCTGACATTTCGCTGAGCCAAGCCATCGAATGATTTCTGCACCACCCCCTCCCCCCATCGGCGCGTTTTTAAACTCACTGCGGTGGGCTGCCTGCTTTTCTCGTTTTGCTTTTCGCCGCTTGGTGTTTATAAAAAGCTGCGTTTCGAAAAAGTTTCAGCACGTGACACACAAAATCCACCGATGCGAATCAACGGTATCCAGTGTCCATATTAAGCGGCGTCTGTTGTTGTACCACGTGTCACATAATGGACCGTTGGATTACTACTCAAGAGATGATCTCGGTCGGTCATACCAAGTGTCGTCACATAATGGGATGGCTATTCAAGATCTAGCATCGGTTGGTCAACCGTTGGATCATCAACTAGGATATCCAACATTGGTTGGACATCCTACCGCTACACAACTTCAAGTTAAGGTAGTTTTCTGCTAATTCTTAAATAGCTCACCAGCTTCTTACCTTAGTAGACCTTGGATCGAATTCCAACAAAGGTTTTAATTTGGCTAGTTTTTACGATTTTGCAAGACGTGAGTGCAATCACATCCTAGTCTCGCTATCGACGCTGCACATTACCTATGGGACTAGATTGTACCATAGAATGGGATGTTTGTTTAAGGATGTTTGAATCTTTTATCCACGTTAGAGTAAGCACATCATTGGTGCTAAAAAATGTTGCTCTTAAGTCATTCCCCAAATATAATGAGAGAAGTGACGATGGAAAAAGACCCAAGCTTGGGTTAATGGATCTTGGGGAGGAGGTTATGTGTCATGCTATATATTCTCAAATGTTGAAGACCAAGAAACATTTGGGATTTTGGTCCTAGTGCATGGATTTGAAGCTACACAAGGATTTACCACATTTCCATTGCATGCAATCTTTTTTATTTTTTTATTTTTTCATTTTTTTTGGGGGGAGGAAATTCTTCTATTAGTTACCAAGAAAAACAACCTTAATGGCTAAACTGTGCAAACTTGTCTCCACATGGGGAGCGAGAATCAAGAAACATAATGAGGACGGGAAAGGATGTTTTTCTCCTTCGGTTGGCCACTCTAGAAGGAGAAGGCTATCTTATACAATGCAGGGAGGGGAAAACAACCACACAAGTGGTCTATAGTGCCAAGCATTTGCCAAGTGGGCTCACCACCTTTGTTAGTTAGAAAAGGACCATGCCCCGCCAAGTGCTTAGGAAGGCCCCCCGATCGATGTGGTCTGAACCAACCTAAATCTTCCCCACTATCCACGGAGGGTATGAATGATATTGAGCCAAAGATTTCAGGTGGACTCCGCTGGGGAGTGAGGGTGACTTCAATGGCTTCACTTCACTCCAGCCATGCGGCAATACTATTGCTAATCTCCCATCTCTGGCTAGAACTTGGAGTCTAGTGAGGACTACTAGGTGGAGCTGGAAGCCTAAGACCGGCATTATAGAAACAATGTGAAGGTGAGAGACCTGAAGAGCCTCCTTATATGACATGATGGCCTCAGCCTCAGTGGCCCAAGCAAGAGTGCCCCACATAACAATGTAGAAGGGGGGCGTGGTCCATAGAAAAGCTGTGGAGAATGTGCTACCAAACCTATTGAGCCTTTGAGAAATCCCAAAGGCTCAATAGGTGTGACGTTTAGCGTCACTCTAAGTATCACTTTTGTGACACTAAACGCTCACTAAATGTTGCTCCTAAAATGACACTTGGAGTGACACTAAACGTCACTTCTAGTGCTACAAAAGTGACATTTAGTGTCATGCCTAGTCGTGTTTTTGTGATGTTGAACTTCAAGTATATTATTATTTTTGTGACGTAGAACATCACTCCAGCTCACCATAAGTACGAATGATGTTATGTTTAATAGTCATAAACGGCTCCATTCCTAAACAACTTAGAATGGATGTCACACGTACCACTAGGACTAGTAGTAGCAAAGACAAATGGAGACTTTGAGTTATCCTCTCATTTGACTTCTTTGGTAAGGTCTTATGATCGTAGAGGAGCCACGTGGCTGGATTGGGCAACCTTTGAGAGATTGGCAAGAGTTCTCTCATTGTAGATATCGTTACATTATAGCACCTTCCTCAATAACTGGTGCAGGTCGTGGTCTTTATATTGCTCAAGATCTTCAAGTTCTTCATGGTCACGAAGTCACTCTTATGAGCTTTTGCGGTCCGACATACACTAGGAGTGTTTGGAACCGCCTTGCATCATATACGATTAGCATGTCCTCATATGGCATAACTTTGAATTATGAGTCGCTTCAAAGAGAGACAAGAGATCAAAGAGATAGGAACCATACTTATATAGATGGTAGACTTGACACTCATGGAAATATAGCTGGACTTATAAATAGTTCTAGAGGATTGTGTGGTGTACATCCGAATTGTGCTTTTGAGGAGCGTACAGGTTATGAAGAGTTTGTGAGCCGAAAATGTCAATGATATGTAGTAGTTATCGCTCCACGTTCTCTGCAGGCTAGAGAGAAGCTATTCATAAACTACTCATTTCATTGACCTCTTCTTGCTCGATGTAGACATGAGCAAGTAGGGTTACCATTAAGACACCCACCATCTAGGCCTAGGACATGATTGTACTCCATTTTGATACAAGTTATATAGTGGTTATTATCATTGTATGCTTAAAGTTTTATGGAGATAATATAAATTTTGATAATATGACTAAAGAGTATTATCTTACATATTGAGTTATTGAATGTTTTAGGGAGGCATTTATTTAAGATTATGACTTTTTATGTTTTAGATAAATCATGATATAGATGAGGTGGACATAGGAAACCTTGGCCTTCATTGTGGGCCACATATTTCATAGTTTTCACAAGATTTTATCAAGATGATAAGGCAAAGAGACTTGGCACGATGATGTGAATCACTACTACGATATGGGGGGAGCCCATATGGAAGATTTTGATTCGCTTAACCTTGATGACCCCTTTGATGATGGGGGGTTGGTGATTTATTGGGCAATTGGTTTGACCATGATAGATATGACATGAAAGACATCCAGGTCCGACAAGAAAGACAAAAGAATCAAAAGAGATATGAGCAGCTACAAATGGAAGGCACTATACCAGTGTTTAAAGATGCAAGACTATCAAGGCTTTTAGCAAGCTTACTTATTATGAACTTGCAAGCTTAGTATAGATGGAGCAATAACTCTGTATCGGCCCTTTTTCAATATGTAATTGTTATTCTTTAACAATAATTAAATATCAATTTGTAATAACTCTATATTGGCCCTTTTTTAGTTTGTAATTATTATTTCTTTAACAATACTTTAATTTTAAATATTCTCACAGAAAATATAATAATGTGTACAACACTTGGATCACAGATTTTTATAATCAAAACTTTTACCAAAGGATAACATATTAATTAAGTCAAGAAATAAGGCAGAAACTGTTGGACCCAATTTAGGCATGGACTACAAAAATATACATGCTTGGGTTGATGACTACATTTTATATAGAGGGGAATATACAAATTGTACAAATAAGAATATGAGAATGGCAATGTGCCTAGGAAGATCCTTAAACATTTTTCCCTCAAGCCTTGCTTGAAGTATTTGTTTGGATGTCCATCATTATCCCAATACATGGATTCACATGTAAAGAACCGAAAAATAGATGGAATCTTGCGTGTTCTTGCTAATTGTGAAGTATTCCAAGACATTGAAAGACAATGGCCGATCTTTAAAGATGAACCTCGAAATTTGAAGCTTGGATTGGCGCTTGATGGAATTGAACCAATTCCATGCAATCATCCAAATGGTCAACATGGCCTATTGTACTAGTTAGCTATAATAATCCTCCCTTTATGTCAATAAAGAAGGAACACTTGATCTTAAGCTTGTTGATTCCAAGTATGAAGCATTATCATTGTTCTTTAGAAATTTGTATTATAGATTTGAAATTTTTTCTAATCATCATTTTTTTCCCTCATACTTAGGAAAGCACCAGGTGAAAAACATAAACATGTACTTGGCTCCACTAATTGAGGAGCTACAACAAGAACTTTGGATAGATTTTGATGTGTTCGATAGATCGAGGCACTATTAACTTCTATTATTTGATAGTGCATTACAAGAAATCGGTCCTCAAATAAAAAAGAAAAAGCAATCTATGTTACTTATCCATATAAAGCTTATAAATTTTTAAATTTTAAAGTTGAACCAAGTATACAACCTAAAACAGTTAAAGCATATGCATAAACCACACAAAGCATATATAGAGAATCCACATGAGTGAGCTAAATCATATACAAGTTAAATGTTGTACCTAGAGTTGTCACGTCTATGTCATATCAGCTCTCTCATGTCTATACAGGATTAACCACAACCCCACCTCCCTCCACGTGGGCAAAGGAGGTGGGGCTATTTTGAAATAACCACTCCTCCTACAAGCGTGAGGAGGAGCCAAATCTCACATCTTCCAATGCAATTTTAAATTTGAATCTAAGAAGATCTCATCTCACATCTTTCAATGAATCTTTGTATACATGCTTACATACCTATAGATACACACACTTATATATATTATGTATGTATGTGTATCTATAGGTATGTAAGCATGTATATATAAATAGTGTGCATGTGCATGTGTGTGTGTGTGTGTGTGTATGAGAGAGAGAGAGAGAGAGAGAGAGAGATTACATGTAAGATGCATTTATTTGAGAGTGAGCACACCTCACCACTCATCCCTACCAATAAAATTTAATCTAAAATTTAATTAATTAATATTATATATACGTGTGTAAATCTATTTAAGTGTGTGTGTGTGTGTGTGTGTGTGAGAGAGAGAGAGAGAGAGAGAGAGAGAGTTTTTATGTGAGAGAGTGTGCGTGAAGAGAGAGTGTGTGTGTGTGTGCATGAGAGCGAGAGAGAGAGAGAGAGAGAGAGTGTGTGTGTGTGTGTGCATGAGAGAGAGAGAGAGAGAGAGAGAGGCTGAGAATTTCTATGTAGGAGATAGTTTGTGTGGGAGGAGATAGTGTGTGTTTTCATTAGTGTATGTGCGGTGTGTACATGCGTTTGTGTGTGTGTGAGAGAGAGAGAGAGAGAGAGAGAGGCGACAGATAATTTCTACGTAGGAGATATCTATATATTTAAAAGTGACCACAACTTATCACCCATCTCCGCACATTAAAATTTAATCAAAATTAATTAAATTATGTCGATGTTTGTATTTATATTTTTAAATACATGTATATATGTATAAGTATATGTGTCTATGTATAGGTTTATGTATCTAAAACATAATATTGTATATACTATATATTTACATATGTGTGTGTGCGTGAGAGAGAGAGAGAGAGAGAGAGAGCGCTTCTATGTGTGGGAGAGTGTAAGAAGAGAGAGGGAGTGTGTGCATGTGTGTCAGCAATGCGCGGGTGCAATACTAGTCTCTTAATATACAAGAGCATGACTGACTCCGTCCACCCCTGAACTCTGCCTCCAACTAGTTTAGCACCCTTTTCTTTCTCTGGTCCGGTAAGATTCTATATTCAAATAACATTAGATAACAATGACGAGTAAGTTGAATTAATGTTGAAACAAAGTTGTAATATTTTCTTTAAATATATTTAAATGTGGCTTACCTTCAAATAATATGCACATCCTCGAGATAAATGAGGGTCAACTGTTTAATGTGCCAGTGAAACTCTCTACCTGCATCATCAAACGTAATCTCCCTGGTTGGCAAAATGGAGATACCCGTGTGCTGAGTGGCAGTACTATCATCCACATCATTTGCAGACCTCCTAGATTAAGTATCATATCATGTCTAGGCAAAGAGTCGGGGGTGGGCATAGGCATGGGTGAGCACCTAGTCCTAGTACTATCAACATGTGTAGATGAGGGTGGTGGTATGGGCGTAGTAGGTATTGGTGTAGGCATGACGTCCGTACTCATGCCCGCACCTATAGTGGAAAAGTGTGAAATAAAATTAAGAAAACATGATAAGAATCACATATATAAAGCTTGCTAATTATAAGTACATATAAGTACCTAAGCATGCCAGTACAACCTAATCATGCACCGAGAGCTCCCAATGCATGCCAGGTGCTATCTAAGCACAGATACCTAAGCATGCTAATAGCTTTCGATGCATGCCGGTTGCTACCAATGCATGCCGGTATGCACCAGGAGCTCCCAATGCATGCCAGTTGTAACCTAAGCATAGGCCGGTAGTTATTGGCATGCACCAGGACCTCCCAATGCATGTCGAGTGCTACTTAAGCACGCTGATAGCTATCGGCACGCACTGGAAGCTCCCAATGCATGCCGGGTACTATGTAAGCATGCCGGTAGCTACAGGCATGCACCGAGACCTCTCAATGCATTCCGGGTGCTACTAAGCATGTCGGTAGTTACCGATATGCACCGCAACCTCCCATTGCATGCCGGAAGCACGTCGATAGCTATCGGCATGCACTAGAAGCTCCCAATGCATGTAGGGCGCTATCTAAGCATGCCGGTAGCTACTAGCATGCATTGGGAGATCCTGGTGCATGCCATTAGCTCCTGGGTGCTACTAACACTTTTGCCGGTAGCTATTGGCATGCACTCGGAGATCCCAATGCATGCCAGATCCTACCTAAGCATGCCAGTACAACCTAAGCATGCTGGTAGCTGTTAATGCGTGCCGGGTGCTACCTAAGCATGCCAATAGAGCTGTCAATGCATGCTGGTAGCTCCCAATGCATACTTAATACTAAATAGAAACACATATAGCATACTTAATTATGCTGGTAGCTACTGGCATACACGCGGAGTTTCCAACGCATGCTGGGTGCTACTAAAGCACGCCCGTAGTAGCTGCCGGCATGCACCGCGAGCTCCCAATGCATGCCGAGTGCTACCTAAGCACGTCGATAGCTACCAGCATGCATTTACATACGTTGGGAGATCCTATTATATTCCAATAGCTTTCAAAGCATGCCAGTAGCTACTGGCATGCACCCTCGCATGCATTGGGAGCTCAGGGTGCATGTCGATAGCTACAGGCATGCATTGGTCCGCACAGCCAGAAAAGGAGTGCTATTCGCAAGCTGACATTATGCGAGTCTAGTAGATATTTTGACTATCAGTAGGTGAAACCCTAGGCAAAACCAAGGTGTCTGGACTTGTCTATACTCGTGGTCTAGGTAGCAGTAGAGGCACGGGGGCTGCAGTTTACAGCAGCCCTGTTTTTTATTTTTTGATGTTACAGATGACATCCACATGGTTTTGAATAATGGGATGAGTACACCCAATGTGTATATAGGTGAGCCAATGTGTGTACAGTTTGGACTTGTGGGTTCCACTGGGATAGGTCAAAACAGTGAGCAACATGGTAAGCTACAAGTAGTGTACAACACGCAAAGTTGTCAGTTTCACCAGGTCTGCACAAACAGAATAGGCAAGATGACATGACGAGAGTCTAGTAGGTATATTCGACTATGACCAGGTCAAACCCTAGGGAAAACCAAAGTGTCTTGATGCATCCACAACCATGGTCTAGGTGGCAAGGGAGGCATGGGGGCTACAATTTACAACAGCCCTGTTTTTTATGTTACAGGGGACATCCACATGGTTTTTGATACTTGTATTAGTGCAATACAATGTGTATATATATGAGACATGAAGTTTCTAAGAGTTTGGAAATGTGGGTCTCACTGGGATAGGTCCGCACAACCAAAATAGGAGTGTTATTGGCAAGTTGACATCACAAGGGTCTAGTAGATATATTGGACTATCACCAAGTTAAACCCTAGGCAAAACCAAGGTGTGTCGACCCATCTACAACCATGGTCTAGGTGGCAGCTGAGGCATGGGGGCTGTAGTTTACAACAACCCTATTTTTGATGTTTTTGATGTTACAGATTACATTCACATGGGTTTTGATACTTGGACGAGTATACCCAATGTGTATACATGAGAGAAATCAAGTTTTGAAGAATTTTGACATGTGGTTCCCACTCGGACATGCCAAAACGTTAAGCAGCAAGGCAAGCTACAAGTAGTGCACAACAAGCAAAGTTGTCATTTTCACTACGTCCGCACAACTAGAATAATCATGCTATTGGAAAGTTGACATCACCAGAGTCTAGTAGATATATTGGACTATCACCACATGAGACTCTGTGCAAAACCAAGGTGTTTGGACTTGTCTACAATCATGGTCTAGGTGGCAATAGAGGTATGGAGGCGTGTAGCTACCCGCATGCATTGGGAGCTCCCGGTGCATGCCGATAGCTCCTGATGCATGTCGGTACAACTTAAGAATCCGGTGGCTTCTAGCATACACCGGGAGCTCCCAATGCCTGTCGGGTGCTCCCAATGCATGCTGCTAGCTACCTAAGCAGGCTAGAAGATACCGGCATGCATTGGAAGCCCTCTTTTTGATGTTACAGAGGACATCCACATCGTTTTTGATACTGGGATGAGTACACCCAATGCTTATACACATGAGCCATTAAGTTTTGAAGAATTTGGACATGTGGGTCCCACTGGCATAGGTCAAAACAGTGTGCAACAGGGTAAGCTAGTGTACAACACGCAAAGTTGTCATTTTCACCAGGTCCACACAACTAGAAGAGTGCTATTGGCAAGCTGACATCACAAGGATCTAGTACATATATTGGACTTTATCAACAGGTCAAACCCTAGGCAAAACCAAGGTGTGTGAACCCATCTTTAGCCATGGCCTAGGCGGCTGCAGAGACATGTGGACTACAGTTTATAGCTGCCCTGTTTTTGATGTTACAGATGATATCCACATGGTTTTTCATACTAGGCTCAGTACAACCAATGTGTATATAGGCGAGCGATCAAGTTCTGAAGAGTTTGGACATGTGGGTCCCACTAGGATAGGTCAAAACAATGAGCAATAGGGTAAGCTACAAGTAGTGTTCAACAAACAAAGTTGTCATTTTCACTAGGTATGCACAACCAGAATAGGAGTGCTATTTGCTACGAGGGTCTAGTAGATATATTGGACTATCACCATATCAAAACGTAGGCAAAACAGGGGTTTTTGGATCCATCTACAACCATGGTGTAGGTGGTCGCAGAGGCATGGGGGTTGCAATTTATAGTAGTCCTTTTTTTTATTTTCTTGATGCTAGAGATGATATCCACATGGGTTTCAATACTGGGATGAGTATGCCCAATGTGTATTCAAGTGAGCTATCAAGTTTTGAAGGGTTTGGACATGTGGGTCCCACTGGGACATGCCAAAACATTAAGCAATAGGGCAGGCTACAAGTAGTGCACAACAGCAAAGTTGTCATTTTCACCAGGACCGCACAACTAGCATAATCATGCTATTAGCAATTTGACATCACTAGAGTCCATAAGATATGTTGGACTATCACCAAGTCAGACCCTATTCAAAACCAATGTGTCTAGACCCGTCTACAACAATGGTCTAGGTGGCAGTAGAGATATGGGTGCTGTAGTTTACAGCAGCCCTGTTTTTTATCATTTTGATGTTACAGATCACGTGCCCATAGCTACCCGCATGCATTGGGAGCTCCTGGTGCATGCCAATAGCTCCCGATACATGCCAGCACAACCTAAGCACGCCGGTAGCTACCAGCATGCACCGGGAGCTCTCGACGCATGTTGGGTGCTCCCAATGCATGCCAGTAGCTACTAGCATGCGTTGGGAGCTCCCAATGCATGCCAGGTGCTACCGGAGGCTACCTAATGCATGCACCGAGAGCTCCCAATGCATGTCGGTGCTCCCAATGCATGTTCGTAGCTATCTAAGCATGCCGGTAGCTACTGACATGCATTGGGAGCTACCGACATGTATCAGGAGCTCCCGTGCTACCGGCATGCATTGGGAGCTCCTGGTGCATGCCGGTAGTGACTAGCATGCATTGGGAGCTCCCAGTACATGCCAATAGCTCGCGGAGCATGCTGGTAGCTACTGGCATGCACCTTGAGCTGCCAATGCATGACATGCATTGGGAACTCCTGGTGCATGTCAAGAGCTACTGGCATGCATTGGTCTGCATAACCAGAATAGGAGTGCTATTGGCAAGCTGACATCATACAAGTCTAGTAGATATATTGGAGTATCACCAAGTGAAACCCTAGGCAAAACCAAGGTGTTTGGACCAGTCTATAGCCGTGGTCTAGGTGGCAGCAGAGGGATGGGGGCTGCAGTGTTTACAACAGCCCTATTTTTTATTTTTTGATGTTACAGATGACATCCACATGGTTTTTGATAATGGGATGAGTATACCCAATGTGTATGCAGGTGAGTTCAAATTGTTTGCTGAAGTTTGGCATGTTTTGAATTTTAATTGGCATGTGATACGCAAAGTTGTCATTTTCACCAGGTCCGCATAACCAGAATAGGAGTGCTATTGGCAAGCTGACATCGTGAGAGTCTAGTAGACATATTGAACTATGAAAAAATATAACCCTAGGCAAAACCAAGGTGTCTAGATGCATCTACAGCCATGGTCTAGGTGGCAATAGAGGCATGGGGACTTTACAATAGCCCTGTTTTTGATGTTTTTGATGTTACAGGTGACATCCACATGGTTTTTGATATTGGGATGACTACCACACAATGTGTATATAGGTGAGACATGAAATTTTTAAGATTTTGGAAGTGTGGGTCCCATTGGGATAGGTCCAAAAAGTGAGCAACAGGGTAAGATACAAGTAGTGTACAACACGCAAAGTTGTCATTTGCACCAAGTCCGCACAACCAAAATAGCACACTTATTGGCAAGCTAACATCACTAGGGTCTAGTAGATATATTGGAATATCACTAGGTCAAACCCTAGGCAAAATCAAGGTGTGTCGACCCGTCTACAGCCATAGTCTAAGTGGCAGCAGAGGCATGGGGGCTGCAGTTTACAGCAGCCCTGTTGTTGATGTTACAGATGACATCCACATGGGTTTTGATACTTGGATGAGTATACCCAATGTGTATACAGATGGGACATCAAGTTTTGAATATTTTTGACATGTGGGTCCCATTGGGACATGCCAAAACATTAAGTAGAAGGGCAGGCTACAAGTAGTGCACACAATAAGCAAAGTTGTCATTTTCACGAGGTCCGCACAACCAGAATAATCATGCTATTGGAAACTTAACATGACCAAACTCCAGTATATATATTGGACTATCAATAGGTCAGATCCTATGCAAAACCAAGGTGTCCTCACCTGTCTACACAGCCATGGTCTAGGTGGCAGTAGAGGTATAGGGGCTGTTGTTTACAGTAGGCATGTTTTTTGATGATTTTGATGTTACAGGTCACATGCCCGTAGCTACCCACATGCCTTGGGAGCTTCCGGTGCATGCCGATAGCTTCCAATGCATTCCTATACAACTTAAGCATGCCGGTAGCTACTGGCATGCACTGGGAGCTCCCAATGCATGTCTACATGTTAGTAGATACTCGCATGCATCGGCAACCCTATTTTTGATGTTATAGATGACATCCACATGGTTTTTGATACTGAGATGAGTATACGCAATGCGTATACAAATGGGCCATTAAGTTTGAAAAATTTTGGACATGTGGGTCCCATTGGGATAGGTCAAAACAATGAGCAATAGGGTAAGCTACAAGTAGTGTACAACACGCAAAGCTGGCAACACGTAAAGTTGTCATTTTCACCAGGTCCGCACAACCAGAATAGGAGTGCTATTGGCAGGTTGACATTATGAGGGTCTACTAGTAGATATATTGGAATATCACCAAGTCAAACCCTAGGCAAAACCAAGGTGTGTGGACCCATCTACACCCATGGCCTAGGTGGGGTATATTTTACAACAACCTTGTTTTTGATGTTTTTGATTTTATAGATAACATCCACATGGTTTTTTATACTGGGCTTAGTACACCCAATGTGTATATAGGTGAATGATCAAGTTTTGAGGAGTTTGGACATGTGTGTCCCATTGGGATAGTTCAAAATAGTGAGCAATAGGGTAAGCTACAAGTAGTGTACAACATGCAAAGCTGTCATTTTCACTAGGTCTGCCAACCAGAATAGGAGTGCTATTGGCAAGATGACATCATGAGAGTCTAGTAGATATATTGGACTATCACCAGGTCAAAACTTATGCAAAACCAAGGTGTTTCGGCCCATCTACAACCATGTCCTAGGTGGCAGCAAAGGCATGGGGACTGCAGTTTATAGCAGCCAGGTTTTTGATGTTCTTGATGCTAGAGATGACATACACATGGGTTTTAATACTGGGATGAGTATACCACCATGTGTATTCCGGTGAGCTATCAAGTTTTGAAGAGTTTGGACATGTGGGTCCCATTGGGACATGCAAAAACATTAAGCAACAAGGTAGGTTACAAGTAGTGCACAACTAGCAAAGTTGTCATTGTTGTCATTTTCACCAGGTCTGCACAACTAGAATAATCATGCTATTGGAAAGATGACATCACTAGAGTCTAGTAGATATGTTGGACTATCACCAAGTTAGATCCTATTCAAAACCAAGGTGTCTAGACCCGTCTACAGCCATGGTCTAGGTAGCAGCTGAGGTATGGGGGCTAAAGTTTATAGCAGCCTTGTTTTTGATCATTTTGATGTTACAGATCATATGCCCGTAGCTACCTGCATGCATTGGGAGCTCTCGGTGCATGCCAATAGCTCTTGATACATGCTAGTACAACCTAAGCATGCCGGTAGCTACCAGCATGCACTGGAAACTCCCAATGCATGCCGATAGCTACTGGCATGCATTGGGAGCTCCCAATGCATGCCGGGTGTTACCGGAGGCTACCTAATGCATGCATCGGGAGCTCCCAATGCATGTCAAGTTCTTCGAATGCATGCTGGTAGCTACCTAAGCATGCCGGTAGCTACCGGCATGCATTGAGATCTCCCAATGCATGCGGGTGCTGCTATGCTGCCGGTGGCTGCCAGCATGTATTGGGAGCTTCTAGTGCATGTAGGTAACTCCCGATGTGTGCCGGATGCTACCTAAGCATGCCGATCCAACCTAAGCATGTACGTAGCTATCGGCATGCACTAGGAGATCCCAATGCATGACGGGTGCTACCTAAGTAGCTACCGGCATGCATTGGGAGGTCTCAATGCATGCCGGGTGCTGCCTAAGCAGGCCAGTTGCTATCGGCATTCACCAAGAGCTCCCAATGTGTGCCAAGTGCTACCTAAGAATGCTGATAGCTACCGGCATGCACCGGGAGCCCCCAATGCATGCCTTGTGGTACCGAAGCATGCTGGTGGCTACTGGCATGTACTAGGAGCTCTCAATGCATGTCAGGTGTTACCGGTGGATACCGATAACTACCCGCATGCATTGGGATCTCCCGGTGCACCGGTAGCACCCGGCATGCATTGAGAGCTCCTAGTAGCTCCTGCCGATGCATACAGAATGCTACCTAAGCATGCCGCTAGAACCTAAGCATGTGGGTAGCGGCATGCACCGGCGAGAGCTCCCAATGCATGCCGGTTGCTACTCAAGCATGCGGATAGCTACAAGGTGCACCTAGAGCTCTCAATGCATGTGGGGCGCATGTTGGTACCTCGCGATACATACTAGATCCTACCTAAGAATTCCGGTAGCTGTCATTGCATGCCTGGTGCTACCTAGGCATGCCAGTAGAGGTATCAATACTTTGGGATCACCCCGCATGCATTGGGATGCCTCGGTACATGTTGGTAGCTCCCGATTCATGTCAGTAGTTACTGGCATGCACTGGGAGCTCCCAATGCATGCCGGGTGCTACCTAAGCATGCCAATAGCTGTCAATGCATGCCGAGTGCTACTAGTGCATGCCGATCGCTCTCTAGCTACTTAATAGTTGGTAAAACTAGCTTGTACCTACTTCCCGCATAGTGAGATGAATGCTTATTAGTCCTGAACTAGTTGACACATGCTTAACATTTGCATAATAGTTGGTAACTAGCTCGTACCTACTTCTCAATAGCTGAGATGAATGTTTACTAGTTCTTAACTAGTTGGTAAAACTAGCTTGTACCTACTTCCCGCATAGTGAGATGAATGCTTATTAGTCCTGAACTAGTTGACACATGCTTAACATTTGCATAATAGTTGGTAACTAGCTCGTACCTACTTCTCAATAGCTGAGATGAATGTTTACTAGTTCTTAACTAGTTGACACATGCTTAATAGTAAATAGAAACACATATAACTAAGCATGTTGCGACATGCATCGGGAGTTCCCAATGCATGCCAGGTCGCGACCCGTCTACAACAACCATGGTCTAGGTGGTAGCAGAGGCATGGGGCTACAGTTTACAGCAACCCTGTTTTTTATGTTACAGATGACATCCACATGGGTTTTGATACGAATGAGTATACCCAATGTGTATACAGGCAAGCTATCAAGTTTTAAAGAGTTTGGACATGTGGGTCCCACTGGAATATGCCAAAACATTAAGCAGTAGGACAAGCTACAAGTAGTGCACAACAAGCAAAGTTGTCATTTTCACCAGGTTTGCACAGCCAGAATAATCATGCTATTGGCAAGTTGACATCACGAGAGTCCAGTAGATATATTGGACTATCCCTAGGTCAGACCCTATGCAAAACCAAGGTGTCTAGACCTGTCTACAGCCATGGTCTATGTGGTAGTAGACGTATGGGGGCCTTAGTTTACAACAACTATGTTTTTTGATGATTTTGATGTTATAGATCACATGCCGGTACCTAGATGCATTGGGAGCTCCCAGTGCATGCTGATAGCTCTTGATCCATTCCGGTACAGTTTAAGCATGCCGGTAGCTACTAGCATGTACCAGGAGCTCCCAATGTATGTCGGGTGCTCCCAATGCCTGCCGCTAGCTACCTAAGATGCTAGTAAATATTAACGTGCATCGACAACCCTATTTTTGATGTTACAGATGACATCCACATGGTTTTTAATACTGGGATTAGTACACCCAATGCATATCCCCATTAGCCATCAAGTTTTGAAAAGTTGGACATGTGGGTCCCATCGGGATAGATCAAAATAGTGAGGAACAGGGTAAGCTACAAGTAGTGTACAACACGCAAAGTTGTCGTTTTCACCAGGTCCACACAACCACAATAGGAGTGTAATTGGCAAGTTGACATCACAAGGATCTAGCAGATATATTATACTATCGCCAAGTCAAAACCTAGGCAAAACCAAGGTTTCTGCACCCATCTACAACCATGGCCTATGTGGCTGTAGAGGCATGAGGGCTGCAGTTTATAACAGCCTTGTTTTTTATGTTTTTTATGTTTTTGATGTTATAGATGACATCCACATGGTTTTTGATGATGGAATGAGTTTATCCAATGCGTATATAGGTGAGCAATCAAGTTATGAAGAGTTTGGATATGTGGATTCCATTGGGATAGGTCAAAACAGTGAGCAATAGGGTAAGCTACAAGTAGTGTACACCACAAAAAGTTGTCATCTTTACCAGGTTTGCACAACCACAATAGGAGTGTTATTGGCAAGCTAACATCATGAGGGTCTAGTAGATATATTGGAATATCACCAGGTAAAAACCTAGGCAAAACTAAGGTGTCTGGACCTGTCTACAACCATGGTCTAGGTGGCAGTAGAGGCATGGGGGCTACAGTTTACAGAGCCCTGATTTTGATGTTTACGGATGACATCCACATGGGTTTTAATATTGCGAGGAGTATACCCAATGTGTATTCAGGTGAGTCATCAATTTTGAAGAGTTTGGACATGTGGGTCCCATTGGGATATGCCAAAACATTAAGCAACATGGCAGGCTATAAGTAGTGGACAAGAAGCAAAGTAAGCATTTTTAACATGTCCGCAGGACTAGGAAAATCATGCTACTAGCAAGCTAACATCACCAGAGTCCAGGAGACATATTGAAAGATCCATCTACAGCCATGGTCTAAGTGTTAGTAGAGGTATGGGGACTATAGTATACAACAGTCGTGTTTTTTATGATCACATGCCCGTAGCTACCCGCATGAATTGGGAGCTCCCGATGCATGCCAATAGCTCCCGATGCATGCTAGTACAACCGGTGCAACCTAAGCATGTTGGTAGGTACTGGCATGCACCAGGAGCTCCCAATGCATGTTGATAGCTACTTCTAAGCATGCCGGTAGCTATTGGCATGTAATGGGAGCTCCCAAATGGGTGCTACCTAATGCATGAACCTAAGCACACCGGTAGCTACCTAAGCATGCTGGTAGCTATCGTCATGCATCGGGAGCTCCCAATGCATTTCAGGTGCTACCAATGGCTACCGACATGCATTGGGAGCTCCTGGTGCATGTCGGTAAATGCATGTCGGATGCTACCTAAGCATGCCGATACAACCTAAGCATGTAGGTAGCTACCGGCATGCACTGGGAGGTCCCAATGCATGCCGTGTGCTACCTAAGCAGGCCGGTTGGGCTATCAGCATGCAGTGAGAGCTCCCAATGAATGTTGGGTTCTCCCAGTGCATGCCGGTAGCTACTTTTAAGCATGTCGGTAGTGTTGAGATATCGAGCTCATCTAGTGAGGCGGTGGACAACACTGATGACCCGCCTGGGGGATAGGCCCCACACTTACACCACTGGCATGGTTGGTGAGATCATGGGTGATATGTGGCCAGCGGGATGACAGGCTGTGTGACAGCCATTCTAGAGACTGGCATAGTTATAGCGCCATCTCATTTAGTTGGGTTCACACTATAGAGAACCCTAGTATGTATTTGGTTGAGTACCTTTTCATATTGTGTGTACTCTTATCTTTGTATATGATGTGTTGAGTGTTGTGTGAAGAAGAAGAAGATTTTCAGCCTCTCACCTTGTGTGTTCTCTTTTAGGGTTTTGTGAGTGTGTATGTGCTTGCAAGAGCTCAAGCTCTCTTCTCCCTTGCATCTTTTCATGGTATTAGAGCCTGGTTCATGCTAAGGGTTGAGCTGTAAGCAAGAGAAGCACAGGAAGCGGTACGAGGGTAAGAGCTTCATCGACTCTTCCCTATTTGTGTTGGCAACTACACCCTTGTCTCGGGAGCTCTACGGGAGGCACCGGCAAACGATCTCTGATTGAGGAGCTTTCTTCACGGGAGTAAAGCTAAAGGGCAACTATATGTTGTCATATAGGACAAAATTTTTCAGGCCGAAAACGCGTTTCGGGCGTGTTAGGACCTCCGTTTTTCAGAAAGCAGGTGATTTCGAGCACTGCGAGTAAGTCATCGATTCTATGCAAAACTCTGTTTTAAGAACTGCAGGAAGACAGATTGGTTGTGTAAACATTGTGTGTGTTGCAAGGAGGTCAACAGTTGCATTGGGTGTATGTATGCACATTGAGGTCACTAGTTGTGACATTTGAGTGTAGTACAGTACCGCTGCAAAAAATATAGCAGTTTGTGCAGGATAAACCAGAGTTTCTGGTAAATTTGTGTGTCTGGTAAGATGTCAAATGATGGCATAAACCAGATTGTTACTGAGAAGCTTGACAAGAACAACTTCCATGCTTGGAGGTTCAGGTTGACAAATTTCCTGATGGGAAAGCGTTACTGGGATTATATAGAAGGTGAGCATGAAGAGGCACCGGAGATACCGGAGATCAATCCGATTGCTGTAGATGTGAAAGAGTTCAAGGATTGGAACCAAGGAGCCAGAAAAGTTATGTATTGGCTCTCTATCAGTATACAGGACACCATGATTGGACACATACAGGATGCCAAGTCCCCCAAGGAGGCATGGGACACCTTGGTAAAATTCTATGAAACGAATACCAAGGCACGAAAGATACAGTTGAAGAATGAACTTTATACTGTGGAGAAAAAGAGTATGTCTGTGAATGACTATGCATTGAAGATCAAGGATATTGTGGAATCCCTTGCATCTATTGGTGTTTCAGTAGATGATGATGATAAGGTGGAAGTCTGTCTCGTGGTCTCGGGCCACAATACAAGGCGTTCAAGACGTCTATTCAGACTCGGGAAAACATTCCCAATTTCACAGATTTGGTGTCTATGTTGATTATAGAAGAGAAGAGCTTGGGTGAAGACCAACAGTCTTCACAAAACAAAAACAGTTCAGAGCAACAGGCCTTCTACACAAGTTCAGGAAGAGGACGAGGTAGAGGAGGCCGTGGACACGGCCAAGGAGGTGGCCGAACAGGTAATCAGAATTATGGCCAGCAGCAGCAACAACAACAGTCCCAGAATTCACAACAACAACAACAACAGGCAGGTGGAAGAGGCCAATTCTCAGAGGCAGAGGGAGTCAATGAGGTTGTGGAAATTGGCAAAGGCAGTATAATGATACACGTGGACGCTTTTACTGTGGTAAGCCTGGACATGTGCAGGCAGATTGTTATAAGAAGCAGGCTGACATGCAAAATGAAAAATTGCAGCAAAACAACTATGCATCCTCAAGCAGAACCAATGAGGATAATGAAAGGTTGTTTGTTATGCAGCATGTCGTTAATGCCATGTCTGAAAATGTTGAAGCAGCACATAAAGATGATGTATGGTACGTTGATTCAAGTGCTTCGAACCACATGACAAGTCATGGGGAGTGGTTCAAGGAGATGAAAAAACTTGAAAGACTAGGTTTTGTGGAAACAGGGGATGACAATGCTCATCCAATTGCCTATGTTGGAGATGTGCCATTGTCTATGCAGGATGGCAAAGTGAAGTACCTTGCAGATGTACTTCATGTTCCGAACATAACAAAGAATCTGGTTTCAGTTGGCCAGATGATTGAGCAGGGTTTGCAGGTTCGGTTTAACCCTGATGGTTGTTATGTTGTTGAAGACTTTAAAGACAAGTGCAGGTTGGTTGCAAAAGGTAACAGAGTGGGCAGAATGTTTACATTGAATGTAAACATGCTTAAAGTGAGTGCTGTGATGTTTGCAAATGGTTCAGGAATTGTTGCAGACACAGACATTTGGCATAAAAGAATTGGACATGTGAATGTGCAGAGAATGAAGTCTATGCAGACTAAAGGAATTGTGACAGGGGTGCCAAAGTTTAAAGTTGAAGGTATGCAGAAAATATGTGAAGCATGCCAATTTGGAAAGCAAACAAAGCATGTATTTTCATGTGACAGAAATGCGAGCAGAAATGCACTAGATGTTGTGCATTCAGATGTATGGGGTCCTACGAAGACCATGTCTATGGGAGGCTGCAGGTATTATGTGACATTTATTGATGACCACACAAGGAAAGTGTGGGTATACTTCATGAAGGAGAAGAGTGAGGTGTTCACTCATTTTCAGAATTTCAGAGTTATGGTTGAAAAGCAAACAGGAAAACATGTAAAGTGCCTAAGGTCAGATGGAGGAGGAGAGTACTTCTCCAATGAGTTCTCTAAATTTTTACAGAAGAATGGTATTCAGAGACAATTTACATGCAGATACACTCCGCAGCAAAATGGAGTTGCTGAGCGGAAAAACATGCACATTGCTGAGATTGCGCGAGCATTGATGCGAGAGAAGAATATGCCGCATAGCTATTGGACTGAGGCTGTTTCTACAGCAGTTTACATCATGAACAGGACTCCAACTACAACTATATATGATGTAACTCCAAAGGAGTGGTTTACTGGTAGAAACCTGATTTGTCTCATCTGAAAATCTTTGGATGCATTGCATATGTGCATGTGCCAGATGAGCTGAGAACTAAGTTGGATCCAAAAGCTGAAAAATGTGTGTTTATTGGGTATTCCCTTGAGCAAAAGGGATACAGGTGTTATAACCCTGCTACACGTGAGTTGAGGGTAAGCAGGGATGTTGTTTTTGATGAGATGATCAGCTGGTATGCTGCTAAAAAAGAAGCTGTTGGGGCTGATGTGAGTGGAAATGTAGTTGCACAGAATGCAAGTCAGCAATCACAGTCTTTGAGTGGACTAGGAGAGTCCTCATCTAGTGGTTCAGTTGATAGACCATGGAGTGGCAGGCTGCGTCATAATACCAGTCCTGCAAATGTGATTAGTACATCACATAAAGGCAAAGAGAAAGTGGTTGAGTCCCTTAGTATGCCTGACATTTCTGGAGGGCATTCTCATATTGATGGAGAGTCTAGTGGCTCAAAGATGAGCCTTGATGAGGATCTTGGGATACCAGCTATGAGAACACCTGGTGTAAAGAAGGCTATGGAAGCCATGAATGCAAAGCTGCGAAGATCTGGGAGAGTGAAGAATCCTGTGCAGAGGTTTACCTATGGTGGTTATGTGGCACATCACTATGCATACATAGCAAAAGTTGTGGAGGTTGTAGAGCCCACATGCATTGATGAGGCTGTTGGAAATGTGTGTTGGGAGAAAGCTATGAATGAGGAGATGGATGCACTATATGGAAATGAGACTTGGGATTTAGTGCAATTGCTTGAAGGCAAGAAAGCCATTGGATGCAAGTGGGTGTACAAAGTAAAACATAACAATGATGGAAGCATAAGCAGGTACAAGGCTGGATTGGTAGCCAAAGGATATGCGCAGACATATGGCATTGATTATGAGGAAACTTTCAGCCCAGTTGCCAAGATGGCAACAGTGAGAGTTGTGATAGCAGTGGCTGCGTCAAAGCAATGGTCTTTACATCAGATGGATGTAAAGAATGCATTCTTGCATGGGAATTTGCAGGAAGAGGTGTATATGTTGCAACCACCTGGTTATGAGGATGTGAGTCACCCCGAGCATGTTTGCAGGTTGAAGAAAGCCTTGTATGGCTTAAAACAAGCACCAAGAGCATGGTCTGACAAGATTTCTGAGAATATCTTGTCACTATTGGCTTTCATGTAGCCAATGCAGATTTCTCACTGTATGTGAGACACAGTGATAGAGGGGTTGTGCTAGTTGTCATCTATGTAGATGACCTGATCATTACGGGAGACCATGATGCAGAGATCTTTGATATAAAGATCTTGCTTAGATAGAAGTTTGAGATGAAGGATCTGGGGGAGCTCAGATATTTCTTGGGCATTGAGGTGATTAGGTCACCACATGGTATTGGATTACTGCAGAGACAGTATGGCTTGGACATGTTGTCCAAGTATGGTATGACAGGCTATAAGCCTATCTCAGTGCCATTGAATCAGAATGGCAAGTTGAGTGCAGATTCAAGAGAGATTTTGGAGGATCCTACTATGTATAGGCGCATAGTAGGAAGCTTGATCTACATGACGATCACCAGGCCAGATGTGAGCTATGCTGTTGGGTTGGTGAGTGGGTTTATGCAGGTTCCTCGGAAGCCACATTTGGATGCATTGAGACGCATACTGAGGTATGTGAGGTCTACTTTGCATTGTGGACTATTTTATGAAACTGGGTCAGAGATATGTGTACATAGGTACACAGATGCTAATTGGGCTGGTAGTATCTCAGATAGAAGATCTACTAGTGGATTCATGTTTTCTTTGGGGAGTGCTGCTGTGACTTGGAGCAGCAAGAAGCAGCCATACAATTGGCCAGGAACCCAGTTTTTCATGCTCGCACGAAGCATATAGAGGTCCACTACCATTTTTTGTCAGAGAGAAGGTTTTGGCAGGAGACGTTGACCTTGTTTATGTCAACACATAGGATCAGGTCGTTGATATCTTCACCAAAGCATTGGGTACAGAGAAGCTCCGCAGATTCAGGGCTTCGCTTGGTGTACATGAGATGGAGTTGAGCTCGAGGGGGAGTGTTGAGATATCGAGCTCATCTAGTGAGGTGGTGGACACTGATGACCCGCCTGGGGGATAGGCCCCACACTTACACCACTGGCATGGTTGGTGAGATCATGGATGATATGCGGCCAATGGGATGACAGGCTGTGTGACAGCCATTCTAGAGATTGGCATAGTTATAGCGCCAGTTCATTTAGTTGGGTTCACACTATAGTACCTAAGCAGCCTACCGGCATGCATTGGGAGGTCCCAATGCATGCCGGGTGCTACCTAAGCAGGCTAGTTGCTATCGACATGCACCAAGAGCTCCCAATGTATGTTGGGTGCTACCTACGAATGTCGGTAGATAAGAATGCCAGTAGTAGCTACTGGCATGCACTGGGAGCTTCCAATGCATGCCTGGTGGTATCGGAGCATGCTGGTGGCTACCATCTTGTACTACCAGAAGCTCTCAATGCATGCTGGGTGCTATTGGTGCACACAGGTAACTATTGGCATGCATTGGGAGCTCTCGGTGCATGCATGCACCGGTAGTACCTGGCATGTATTGAGAGCTCCCCTGATGCATACAGAATGCTATCTAAGCATGCCGGTACAATCTAAGCATGTGGGTAGCAACATGTGCTGGCGAGAGTTCCCAATGCATGCTGGGTGCTATCCAAGCATGTGGATAGCTATGAGATGCACCTGGAGCTCTCAATGTAGTAGGGCGCATGCCGTTAGCTCCTGATACATGCTAGATCCTACCTAAGCATGCTGGTAGGTGCCATTGTATGCCCGATGCTACCTAAACATGCCAGTAGAGCTGTTAATGCATTGGAAGCACCCGGCATGCATTGGGACATGTTGGTAGCTCCAGATGCATGTCGGTAACGACTGGCGTGCACCGGGAGCTCCCAATGCATCAGTAGCTACCAGCATGCAATCGGATCAACCAATGCATGCTAGGTGCTACCTAAGCCTGCCAATAGTTATCAATGCATGTCGAGTGCTACCAGTGCATGCTGATAGCTCTCTAACTACTTAATAGCTACTGGTAACTAGCTCGTACCTACTTCCTCCACAGTGAGATGAATGCTTACTAGTCCTGAACTAGTTGACAAATGCTTAACATAGCTGGTAACTAGCTCGTACCTACTTCTCAATAGCTGAGATGAATGTTTACTAGTCCTTAACTACTTGACACATGCTTAATAGTAAATAGAAACACATATAACTAAGCATGCTGCAGCATGCACCGGGAGCTCCCAATGCATGCTCGTGTCGGTGGTCCCAGCATGCATTGGGAGCTCCCAGTGCATTGCTCTAGATGCATGCCGGATAATACCTAAGCATGAAACCAGGAGCTTCCAATGCATGTCGGGTGCTACCTAAGCATTTCGGGTGCTATAGTGCATGTCAGTAGCTTCCTGCATGTATTGGGAGCTCCCTGTGCATGCTGGTAAACTCCCGATGTATGCCGGTGTAACCTGAGCATGTAGGTGGCTATTGGCATTCTACGGGCATGCATTGGAAGCTCCCGATGCATGTCAGGTGATCTCAATGCATGCCAGGTACTACCTAAGCATGCCAGTAGCTACATGCATTGGGATCTCCCAGTGCATGTCGGTAGCTCCTGATACATGCTACCTAAGAAACCTAAGCATGTAGGTAGCTACTGGCATATGCATTGGAAGCTCCCAATGCATGCCAGGTGCTACCTAAGCAGGTAGCTAGCTATCGGCATCCATTAGGAGGTCCCAATGCATGTCAAGTGCTACCTAAGCAAGCCGTTTACTACATGCATGCATTAGGAGGTCCCAATGTATGATGCCGGGTACTACCTAGGCAGGCCGGTAGCTACCGACATGCAGAGGAGCTCCCAATGCACGCCGGGTACTACCTAAGCATGTCGGTAGCCACCGGCATGCACCAGGAGCTCCCAATGCATTCCGGGTGTAACCTAAGCATGCCGGTAGCTACCAGCATACATTGGGAGCTCCCAGTGTATGCTAGTAGTTCCTGCCGATGCATGCCAAGTGCTATCGGTGCTTAGGTAGCTACCTAGTATGCATTGAGAGCTCCTGACATGATTAGGTAGCTACCTAATGCATGCTGAGCGCTACCTTAGCATGCCAGTGATGCAAGTTTTTAGAATACCAAGATCTTCTTCTCAATAGTGTAGATGATACTTGATGTGTTCTCCCTCAAATGTACTTGCATTCAATAATGTCCTTGCACCAATGGTAGTTAGGGAGCATAGTCTAGATAGTTGTCTAGTAGTCTTGTTTGGCTCATACGAAAGGACACATAGGTGGCTAGCTTAATGAAAGTCATGAAAAGGCCATGCACATGCTAAAAAAACTAGGCTGATTGTGATGATGCAGGGAGGTTCAGAAGAACAAAGGGGATAAAAAAAGAAAACAAAGTTTGATGGTATCTAGCTTCTTCTTCTTTTCGATCTAAGTAGAATTGTTACTTCTTCGTGAACAGAACAATTTTTTATTAATCTTATAATTCTGAATCGTGAAGTGATTATGAGTTTTGTGTTAGTGGTTTTGTTTTGTGATTGATGAAGAGATTGGAAGGAAAGTAGCAGCTGTTGCAGGGTTAGGGGACTCCAAGCTTCTTGTCTCTCAATCTGTCTTCTTGAGGCATGTGTGTGTACATGTATGTGAGTCAATTCAGCCAAGGAAAAGGGTTCTTGATCTTGGAGAGAAGTGATTAGTCGAGAAGGGATAGGAGAGGAGGAAGATACAGACAAGCAGCGTTGTTTGGTGATAGGTAGTCCAGTTTGCTCAACATGCCGTATTTCAGCCCTATTTTCTCCTAACTAGGAAGGAGGTTCGACTAGGGGCCTTGCACAAAGCAAGAAGGTATATTAGTGAAGGCGCAAACCAGGTCTCGTGAAATTCGAACCAAGGGAGGTGTGATTTTGGGGCTAGTCAAGTGGGCTGCCTGAAAACTGTTTGCAGTTTGGGCCCAGGAGGTCTAAAGTGGTTTTTGAGGCCTTCCCTTGTGGATTTTTGGATCAGATTTCATGGGGAGATGTGGGATATGTGTAGGGATCTAATTTTTCAGTTTTCATCATTTTGGGGTGAGTTATTGAGGATTTAGAGATTAGTACAAGCAGTCCTAAATTGCAACGCTACATACATATGGTAGGGTCCTACCCGGTGAATTTGGAGTTGAGGCTTAGTGTGTACGTGATTTAGGTGTTGAGGTATCCCTCTATCAAATTTTGTGATTTGGATTTGTAGAGTCTGATCTAGACACTTCAGCAAATAGGGGTATTTTCCAGATAGATTTGTCTAAGGAGTTGAATGTTGGACAGGTGTTAGATTTTGAAGAGGGAAAGCCAATGCCATTGAGGTGTTGAGAGACACAAGCCATGATCTTCTTTGGTGTTATTTTAATGTTTGGGGTTGGTGTCTTTGTGTACTTGATCTCATATGGCCTTCTTTCCGTGCTAACTAATTAGTTAGAGTGGGAGTTGGAAACACCTGTCTCACTGATAGTAGCTAGCGATGTGCATTGGTATCTCCCAATGCATGTTGGTAGATACCTAAGTATGCCAATAGCTACCCGCATGCACCGGCATGCTTAGATAGCATACGGCATGCATTCGATAGCTACGTAGCATGCCGGGAGCTCTTGATGCATTCCAGGTAACTATCTAAGCATGCCGGTAGCTACCTAAGCATACTGGTAGCACCGACATGGATCAGGATGAGGCCTCATCCACCGTATAGGTCACGAAATGCCCAGTTGTCCACACTCAAGTTCCTAGGAGTATCCATCAAGAGAGCATTCTAGATGCATAGTGCTAGACGATCGAGACCAGTGAGATAGAGAGCACACTCCCCTCGTCAATCTCAGATCTGGGAGATACTCTAGAGACACTGTAATACTTTCCCACGAGAGGTGAATTTTGCGGAGCACTACATATTTGTTAAGAGAGCTAGGTCTTCACTCTCTAAGACGAGTTAATGCTTGTGCATATACATATCTTGAGGAGATACTCTAGAGACACCGCAATACTTTCCCATAAGAGGTGAATTTTGAGGAGCTCTACATATTTGTTAAGAGAGCTAGTTCTTCACTCTCCAAGATGAGTAAATGCTTGTGCATATACATACATAAGCTCATGTATATGCTACGTTCATGCTTGTGCATATACATACATAACCTCCTAAGCACATATCTACTTATGCTACATGTGCATCCATAAAAAAGCAATAAAAAAAGTAATATGGATACTTCAAACAGCAATGCATGTGCATGCTTGTACAAAAGATTTAGCTCATGTATATGCATGAGCTTATTCTTGTGCATAAACATACATAGCCTCATAAGCTTATGCTTATGCTATATGTGCATAAGCGTAAAAAGCAATACAAAATCAATCATAGCCTCATAAGCACATACATGCATAAGCTTATGCTTATGTTATATGTACATGCATAAAAGGCAATACATGTACTTTAATATGCATGAAAAAAATAACTAAATCAATAAATTTACATGAAAAGAGGACTTGTGGTCGCTTACATGAAAAGAGGACTTACGCTCACTTACATGAAAAGAGGATTTATGGTCGCTTAGGCCGAAGCTGCTTCTTTTTTTTGCTCCTCTACAACCACCGATTTGCCTGTGCCACTTGTTGGAGGTGCATGAAAAGAGGACTTGCGGTTGCTTACATGAAAAGAGGACTTACAGTCGCTTAGTTAGGCCGAAGTTTCTTCTTTTGTTGCTCCTCTACAACCACCGATTTGCCTTTGCCACTTGAAGGAGGTGCATCTCCGACTCTTTCTGACTCCCGTATGGTCAAGAGAGTTTTCCTTGTGATTGGTCTCTCTCTCATCATGCCTATTGACGCTTGGATCTCCTCAATAGTGGCATCTTGCATAGCAGTCAATGAATCTCTCAATGTGTCTCCATCAAACCCCAAGTCTTGTGAGGAGAACAAGCAAGATTTGCTTTCTTGGGTCCATGTGAGAAAGAGTAGAGAATAGAGATTGGAAAAACAATATGCGAAAGAGAGTAGAGGCAAACTCTTGGCAAGCAACCCTAGGCAAGTAGGATATAGTATCTGTGGATGGCTCCACCAGTCCTTAGGGAACTCACGGACTACCGACACAAACACTAGGGTTGGCGGAAAGGGAGTGTGGATCCTCTCTCAGGGAAGTATTCCTGCAAAGGATGAGTCGACCTCACTGGCTAGACATGCAAGACCTATGCTCTACATCATCTACCGTGCTCTTTGACCACCGCTTAGCACCATAGTATCCCCAGAGGCCACTCACTCACACCACACCCACCAGTGACCACTCACTCACCTCACACACACAGAGAGATAGACAAAACACCACAAGAGCATAACACTATATACAAAAATGCGAAAAAGAATGATACAATAGAGACTATGCTCCAATAGAGAATGCCATACACGAGAGAATGTCCTCTGTCCTCCACTGTGGAGAGAGTGCTCCCCTTATCTCCTCCTGGGGTGTCCTCCTCCTTGAAGTCCCAACTCTCATCATGTTGTGTACAGGGATGATCTTCTGTCAAAAAAAGGGAGATGATGCTCAAAGAGGATCTTGCCCTGCCTTGGGAAAGGGAGAGGGGTGTTGCCTCCATGAGTACCCTCGAAGTTGGCCATGACGTCGGAAGTGCCACTGATAGTCGGAGGACTTGATGGGTCAAAGATATCGGAGGGCACCGGCGGTGACGACGGTCGGAGGGTCGAAGATGTCGGAGGGCACCGATAGTGGTTATAAGATTCCTCCTTAGCCTGAATAATGAATAAGCTTTTACCTTAATCCCTTGTAATCATTCCCTATTTCAAAATGCCTAGAGAGAAGAAAAAATTCTAGAGAGAGATAATTCAATATTGAGATATTTTTGGATATAAAAATTCTCCTAATATCTAAAATATATTTCCCTGAAAGAGAAGCTCAAAATAAATTCTCCGATGTTTGTGCATTAGGAATCAATTAAAAATGGTATAAGGGACCTTAGTCTAAGGGTCTAGATTTTTAAAAAAATTCTAGATTATGGTCCAATTAAGGTTCCAATGGGCCAATAGAATTAATCCAAGTGTTGGGATGAGATAAATCCAAAGAATAAAATAAAATACCCAAAAATGAGTAAATGCTCACATAAGATGAAAAGTTGATTGAGTTTATTAGTTAGAAATTAAGAGATATTAGTAAAAAAAATGAGATATTTAGGAGAAATGATGCATTTTTGACACCTTAGTAAGGAGAGAATGCCACATCAAGGAGGCACCTTTTTCTTATAATTACTTGAGTTTTTTAATCCAAAAAATGGGATATTTTTCTCTCTTCTCTCTCCTGGACCAAAGTGGATAAAAAGGGAGCCAAACTGGTCCAAATCTCATCTAAATTGAGTTAAACTGAAGCTGGAAAGCTCTAGAACCCAGTTGGACTTGGTTAGAGGCCTCCCTCACCTATAAATAGACCCTCATTCCTTTGTATTCTCATCTTTGAGCTATACCATGCCAGTATTACATTAAAATAATCATATTTTCTATTACTCCTTAATTTTTCTCTACTTTTGGGGAGCTTGGAGCTTCTCTCTCTTCAACAACTCTTGGAGTTCTCTTCTCCTCTTGCTAACCAATTAATTGATTGGGGGCTTCCCTACTAGAGAAAGAATCAAGCTAATCTTTGAGGTAAGAGTGGATTTTTATGATTTTTTGTTAATTTCCTCAAATGACTTCTCTTAACTCCTCTCAAGCTTGAGAAGTTTTCTAAATGATTGTTTTAATTCAAATCAAGCTTTCCCTAAGAATCTTAATGTTTAATTCAGAGAAAATTAATCATTATGCTTATTTAGAATGCTTTCTTATATATCTCTCTCTCTCAAAAAGAAAGGTCATCTCTATGGCTAATTCTTTAGCAAATAAATGCTTCTCATTGATAATTTCTTATTTCAAAACCAAACTCTAGGCTTGATAAGCTAGAGATTAAGAAAATGGCATTTTCATGATTTTGTGTTAACAAAATAATGGTTATTTCTTTTAGATTATTTATAAGTAGTTAAAAACTACTTTAATTGATTCTAAATGAGAAATAGATTATCATATCAAATTAAAAAAAGAGAAATAATAGAATTAGCTTAATCTAGTGAGATAATCATAATTAAGTTTATGATTATGGTTAAAATTATGATTTAAATTCATAGTTTAGATTTAAGCTTAAAAGTAGATCTTCTATCATATTTTCATTACAAGGTTTAATTCATTTAGGAAAATTAAAAATTATCAGTAATAGCGAAGCTATGGTAATTTTTTTTGAAAAAAATACATATCTTATTTTTATGCATAATACTAAAAGAGGAACTTTTACCATATTGTAGGTTTAGAAATTTAAAGCAAAAGAATGATTTTGACCATATTTAAGAAAGAATACTTTTTGTTGTATTTATGCATAATTATTTAATTAAGAAAAAGAGAAATTTTAAATTTATTTTATGCATAAGAATTTTTTTTAATGATAAGAGAAGAATTCTCATGATATTTGGAATTTAATCATTTAAATACAAAAGAGGAATTTTTGGCATATTCAAAATAATGGATATTTTTATTTAATTTAAAAAAAATAAATTTTTGATAAATTTATTTTATGCATAATAAATTTTTTAAATGATAAAAGAGGAATTCCGATGACATTTGGAATTCAATCATTTAAATGCAAAAGAGGAATTTTTGGCATATTCAAAATAATGGATATTTTTATTTAATTTAAAAAAAAGAATTTTTTGATAAATTTATTTTATGCATAAAAATTTTTAAATGATAAAAGAGGAATTCGCATGACATTCAGAATTCAATCATTTAAATACAAAAAGAGAAATTTTAAGCATATTATAAAAAATAGATATTTGTATTTAATTAAAAGAGAAATTTTTATGGTATTTTAAGTAGAAAAAGGTTTAAATTAATTTTGATGACAAAAGAGAAATTTTCACCATAATTCTACCTAAAAAATTAGGGTTGATAATTAAATTGGTGGAAAGAATATTCTTAGATATTTTTATGTGGATAAATCACCAAATTGATGTTTACCCAAAATTGGATTAGTGGAAGAAGAGTATTTTTATAAAATCCTGATATTCTCGTAAGAACTATTTCTTAATCTATTGTGGTTAGGAAGAGATGAAATTCATAAAGTTAGAATTTTCCTTACAGTTAGAAGTTCAGTATATTTTTATCTGAAGAAAATCCTTAGGAATCAAAGTTAGAAGTACACCGAATAATTTTGGTTAGACCTCGACTGTGAGAATGGTGGCCAGTAAGCTACTTGCCCATCTCTCGAATCTGAATCAAGCAAAAACCTCGAGACCAATTCCAAATCTTGACACAAAGGTTAGACTACCATTGAATTAGCGTAATTTTTCCTTAACCGAAATCACCAAGAATCTAGTTAGAAATTCAATCAATGATGGGTAGATTACCCTGATGAGAGATCAATGATTCTCATTAAGAGAATCTGGATTATGGAAAAGGGGTTATGTGGAATCAAACTCGAACCGGGAATTTAACTTGCATAGAACCTCTGTTTTCTTTTAAAGGACTGTTTTACGCCAGAATGCTGGAGGAAGCATTTGGTATGTGATTAACTAAGGAGAGACTCGTTGCAATAGCTATAGCAGTCGTCGAGGGACGTCGCTCGGAAAAGCCTGCCGAGGTCTTGACCAGCCTCGGTATGGTTAAAATGGTGTGATTCCGGTACATGGGCGAGGACCGACGAAGCGGTCCCTGAGTGAAGTGCTAGGATCCTAGAGAGGATCCTAGCGGCCAGTAAACTACTTGCCCATCTCTCGAATTTGAATCAAGCAAAAACCTCGAGACCAATTCCAAATCTTGACACAAAGGTTAGACTACCGTTGAATTAGCGTAATTTTTCCTTAACCGAAATCACCAAGAATCTAGTTGGAAATTCAATCAATGATGGGTAGATTACCCTGATGAGAGATCAATGATTCTCATTAAGAGAATCTGGATTATGGGAAAGGGGTTATGTGGAATCAAACTCGAACCGAGAATTCAACTTGCATAGAACCTCTGTTTTCTTTTAAAGAACTGTTTTACGCCAAAATGCTGGAGGAAGCATTTGGTATGTGATTAACTAAGAAGAGACTCGTTGTAATAGCTGACAGGGAGTCGTCGAGGGACGTTGCTCGGAAAAGCCTGCTGACCAGCCTCGGTATGGTTAAAATGGTGCGCTTCCGCCGGTACATGGGCGAGGACCGACGAAGCGGTCCCTAAGTGAAGTGCTAGGACACCTAAGTAGGATCCTAGAGGGTTCTGACCAAGTGATGCACAGGCTCACGGTTGCTAGGACACCCATGCGTACGTCGAGGAAGATACAGATGAACTAAAAAGAATTACTTTTGTGAACTAAATTTTAATATTGGATCTCGTTGGTTGACCAACTGGTCTTCAACGGAGAGTCCGAATGATATATTTTGTAAAACAATGGACTCAATATTTTGGAGGATTATGATCAGTGATACTATGATTTCATTGAAAGATTGTTTTAAAGACAACCAAATCTGTTAAAATGGCAATTTCATATTGGGTGTGTAAGTGGTATGACTACGTTAAATTTTGCTTGAAGCGCCGACTAGGGGGCCTGGGAACTCTTTTCCTCATTCGGTATACCCGGGCAAAACATAAACAATTTTTTATAAAGGAATCCCACCAATACAGTGGTTGGGCGGTTGACTAATCGGGGGATTCCTACGATACAAATAGTTACGCTTAAGTTACGTTAGTTAGATTAAGTCCTAGGAAGACCCTTGTTGTGTGGGAGGGAATCAACGGCTGTGCCTCGCCTAAAGGGGAAAAAAAGTGGTGATTCTATGGACCAAGTGCAAGTCTCTTCCTTAATCTGACCATGTGACTTTCGGGTTCGGTCGGATCAGTTTGGATAGTTAAGACTTTGACTCGTTACATCAATTCTCCCGTTAGATGATTTTCCTGGCAGAATCGCCTATGCCTTCCGGGCGAGGGAAGTTTTTTCGGGTTCGGTTTTCGGAGGAACCGCTGGACTAGTCCTAGTTCGGATATCTGTGGACGAGGCCCCGAGTGTGGATCCCTGCCCCGTGCGAGAGGCTGACGATGCTTTCGTCTCGCCAGCACCCTCGGAGGGGGCATCGCGAAGGGGGCGGGGGTCTCACAGTGGTGACGGCGGTCAAAGATGTCGAAGGGCATCGGCGGTGACGGCCGGCGGTGAGACAGTGGTAGTCGGAGGGCACCAGCAGTGACAACAGTTGGAGGTGGTTGGAGGTGATAGTGGGAGGAGTTTCTCTTGGTGGAGTGTGGAGGACCTAAACTTCCTACCGGATGCTTTGCTCGAGGGACGACAGTGGTAATGCAAGTAGAGATTGCTTGCTGGATGTAAGCAACCACAATGGTAATATAGACATGTAATATGGACAGAGATGGCTTGCTAGATGAAGTTGCCCACAGGAGCTCCGTTCAATTATTTTTTCCACAGCTAGCTTGCTGGATGAAGTTGCCCAAGAGCCTAGTTGAATCGTTTTTATTACTCACGTATCTCTCTAGAAGGTTTTCCTGGAAAGATAATTGTATGAAGTGTGCCTAGGAGCTCGCCTGCCGGATGTTTTGCCCGGGGTCTAGCTTGCTATAACCTGTTTGTTTATGGCATTTTTTACCAGGATGATGAATTGAGTAGTAGGGCAACCTGTGGACAAGAAGCGAGGTCCTCCGCACTACACCAAGAGAAACTCCTCCCATTATCACCTCTGCGACCGCTAGTGCCCTCTAACATCTCCGACTGTCATCACCGCAACCGGTGCCCTTCGATGTCTCTGACTGTCCTCATCACTGGTTCCCTCCGACATCTCTGACTGTCGTCATCACCGGTTCCCTCCGACATCTCTAACCCATCGGGTCCTCCAACTACTAGTAGAACTTACGACATGCATGGCCAACTTCAAGGGTACTCATGGAGCCTCTTGTCTTTAAGAACCATCTCCCTTTTCCCGACGCAAGATCTTCCCTCTACACAACATGATGAGGGTTGGGACTTCGAGGAGGAGGATACCCATAGAGGAGATAAGGGGAGCACTCTCTCCTCAGTGGGAGGACAGATGACATTCTCTCTTGGAGCATAGTCTCTCTTGTATCATTCTTTTCTGCATTTCGGTATATAGTGTTATGCTCTTGTGGTGATTTGTGTATCGAGTGGTTAGTGGTGGGTGTGATGTGAGTGAGTGGCCTATGGGGATACTGTGGTGCTAGGAGGTGGTCGGAGAGCATGGTAGACAGTTTAGAGCATAGGTCTTGCATGTCTAGCCCCAGTGAGGTCAACTCATCCTTGGCGGGTATACTTCCCTAATAGGATCCACACTCGCTTTTACCCTACCCATAGTGTTTGTGTAGGTAGTCTATGAGTTCCCTAGCGAGGACCGGCAGAGCCATCCACAACCAAGACAAATTTGTGTAGGTAGTTTGCGAACTCACAGACTACCTACACAAACACTAGGGTTGGGGAAAAGGGAGTGTGGATCCTCTCAACAAGGAAGTATACCCACCAAGGATGAGTCGACCTCACTGGCTAGACATGCAAGACCTATGCTCTACACCGTCTATCGTGCTCTCTAACCACCGCCTAACACTGCAGTATCCCCACATGCCACTCACTCACACTACACCCACCACTGATCACTCACTCACCTCACACACATAGAGAGATAGAAAAAACACCTCAAGAGCATAACATTGTATACCAAAATGCGAAAAATTATGATACAAGAGAGACTGTGCTCCCAGAGAGAATGTGCCACACTACAAAGAGAGTGCTTCCATAAACTCCTACGGAGAGAATGCTCCCATAAACTCCTCGTTGAGTGTCCTCCTCCTTGAAGTCCCAACCCCTCATCATGTTGAGTAGAGGGAAGATATTTCGTCGAGGAAAGGGAGATGGTGCACAAAGAGGATCTCGTCCTGCCTTGGGAAAGGGAGAGGGGTGTTCCCTCCATGACTACCCTCAGAGTTGGCCATGCACGTTGTAAGTGCCACTAGTAGTTAGAGGAACTGATGGGTTGGAGATGTCGAAGGGCACTGGTGGTGATGGCTATCAGAGATGTAAGAGGGCACCAGTGGTGACGACGGTCAGAGATGTCGAAGGGCACTGACAGAGCGATCAAAGGGTTAGAGATTACGGAGGGCACCTTTAGCGGTGACGGCAGTGTTGAAGGCGGCCGGAGGTGACGACAGTGTTGAAGGCGGTCGGAGGTGATAGTGGGAGGAGTTACCCTTGGGGTGGAGTGTGGAGGACCTGGCTTCCTGTCCACAGGTCGTCCACTACTACTCAATTCACCGTCCCGGTGAATGCCATAGAAAAAACAAGTGGTTCTCTAGCAAGCTAGACTCCGGGCAAAACATCCAACAAGTGGTTCTCTAGCAAGCTAGACTCCGGGCAAAACATCCAACAAGTGGGCTCCCAAGCATACCTCATACCATTATCATTCCAAGCAAACCTTTTAGAGAGATGCAAACGATTCAACTAGGATCCTAGGCAACTTATCCAGCAAGCTAGCTGTGGAAAAAATGATTGAACTGAGCTCCTGGGAACATCTATCAAGCCATCTCTGTTTGTATTACATGTCTGTATTACCACTGCAATTGGCAGCATCTACCAAGCTATCTCTACCTGCATTACCACTTTTGCCCCCTGGGCAAAGCATCTAGCAGGAAGGTTACTCTTACACCAATAGAAGAACAAAACCAATCTAAACAATAATCACTGGCCACTTTGTCCGAGCAAAACTTCCAGCACAAAGTCCTGGCATACAAAGATACAAAATGAAACGTGGCCATGGCCAGTACAGAAAAGATCCGCTTCTCATTAACATAAAAGATCCGCCTCTCGCAAGCATCATTAGCATATGCCAAGGAAGCCTCCAATAGAACTTGCACTTTAGGGTCAACTCATAAAGTTCCACGGAGATGGCCATACCAAGGGCTCTGTAGTCAAAGGCTTGAGAAGAGTTGCACATGCTATGTTATGGTACTTCATAGAAATGAAGAAAGGATTGTGCCCTTGAGAGTTTCTCTGCAACCTATCTGCACCCCATGCTAGAAGCTCTTTTACACATTCAGCTAACCCATCTCGAGCCCCAACATGCTAGAAGCTCTTTTACACATTCAGTTGACCCATCTTGAGCCCCAACATGCAAAGGCGTGCTCCCAAATCCGAGGTTGCTTCTACCAGATTTTGTTGTTATTACACAAACAAGGACCCCATTACTTAGTAACAAGTGAACTATAGTTGGATCACATGACCTGGCCTGCAAGGTGTAAAGGGGCAGCTCCATTCCCATCTTGAACGTTGATGAACCGGGAAAAGCCCTAAGTTTGGGTGACAGTATCCCTAAGTTTCGGTAGGGGGTGACGCAAGTGGGGCTAGTGAGGGCGTCACAGAGGGAAGGAGAGGGGGAGCCAAGTGAGGTTGGTGGGGAGTGAAGCAAGGGGGGGCGTGGGGCACTCGGTGAGGTGACGAACAAGAGGGGGGGTTGTGCCAGAGAGAGAAGGAGGGGAGGGGTTAGGTGAGAGGGAGAGGGTGGGGAGTGATCGATGAGGGGGGCAGTGGGATGCGCAGGGGAGAGGTGGGAGGAGGGGTTCGCGAGGGAGAGAGGGTTTACGCCCGAGAGGGAGAGGGGGAGAGGGGGTCGCGAGGGGAGAGGTGGGAGGAGGGGGTCGCGAGGGGAGAGGTGGGAGGAGGGGTTCGCGAGGGAGAGGGGGAGAGGGAGAGAGGGGGTTTGTGCCCGAGAGGGATAGAGAGTGGGGTGCGCAGGGTGGGGTGACCGTGAGAGGGGGAGTCACGAGGGAGAGAGTGGGTGGAATGGGTGGGGAGGGAGGGAGGGAGGGAGGGAGACAGAGAGCTGCAGAGGGGGGGGAGAGAGAGGAGAGCGAAGGGGGGTGGTCGGTGGGAGCAAGAGATAAGGGGGGGTGGACGGTGAGTGACTAGGGGGGTGTGGTTGGTGAGGTGAGAGAGGGGGGCTACTAGTGAGAGAGGGGGTGATCGGTGAGGGGGGGGGAGAGAGAGAGAGAGAGATGTTTTTCATTTTTTTAAACTTTTTTGGTTTTTGTTTTTTGTTTTGTTTTTTTTCTTTTTTCTTTTTTCTTTTGGAAAAAAATACTACGAGGGGTTTTTTTTTTTTGTTTGACTAGGGGGGTTGGTCGATGAGAGGGGGGTGGGGAGTGAGAGCAAGGGAGGGGTCACTTGTGAAAGAGAGAAAGAGAGAGAGAGGGAGACGAGGGGGGTGTCGTGGGAGGGTGAGAGAGAAAGCAAGAGGCGGAGTGACGATGAGGTGTGAGAGAAAAAAAAAATGTTTTCAGTTTTTGTTTTGGTTTTTAAAAAACAAAGAGGTGGAGACCCGATACCTGGCACTTCATGAACACCACCACCCTTGGCATGCCCTTTTTGCCTATTGAGTTAGAAAAGTCATTCAAAAAGATGCATAAGAAATAATTTAAATACTCCTGGAAGCTCTTGGTGGCGGTCCTCTGGAAGGAGGCTAGGGCATTGCAAAGACCAAAGGGCATCATCCTAAAGGCATATGTTCCCCACTGTGTGAAAAATGCTATCTTGAGCTGATCCTTCTCATCGATCAATACTTGGTTGTAGCCACTTAACCCATCCGTAAAGGAATAGAGCACATGGCTGGCCACATCTTTCAAAACCTGCTCTATGAAAGGCAAGGGAAACCCATTTTTGATTGTGGATTGATTGAGGGGTTTGAAGTCTACACATATCCTGATCTTGTTGGTCTTTTTTTGGGGGATCACCACTCTAGATGACAACCACTTGGAGTGCTCAATGGGAACGATGATACATGTCTCTTCCATCTTGTCTAGCTCTTTCGTCACCACTTCTGAATATTTTGGATTCATGCAGTAAATGCCCGTTCTGTTTGGCTGACTACCGTCTTTTAGTGGCATTCTGTGAGTGCGCAAATGACTGGGTCTATCCCTAGGAGATCCTTGTAGGTCCATGTAAACACATCTTGGTGTTCTCTGAAAAAGTTGGTGATTCTCTGAAGAGTGGAAGGATCCTCTTAGACCCAAGCTGCCACTAAGATGGGGCGTGGCTCTCTCGCCTCCTTGTGGTAAGTGGTGGGTGGAAGAGGAGCGTTGCCTAGTGCTACTTGATGGAGAGATAAGGGGGGGTCATGGGCTGGGGTGATGTCTAGAGGGAAGTCACCAATACGTTCCTCTATCAAGCCATCAGGTATCTCTTCTATTGGAAAGGCTTCCTCCCTAGTCTTGAGGTGCTCTGCCCGCCTCTCCTTGCAAGTGCATCTTGGTGGGTCTATAGGTACCTCTAATGAATCCTCTTGAGAGACCTTCTTTCTAGGTTTTCGAGAAAACTTTGGCTCCCCTAGACATATGACCTTGATCATTTCCTGTTGAGACATGGCTGCCGAGGAGGAGGTCAGGGGGTAAGCAAGGATTCTGTCCAATCCCATACTACTGTTGCTTTTGAGAGCTCTTCTTCTTGGGACACCGCTTGAATGGGGTCTAGGTCCAGCTCCACTATGTCCACCATATTGCACTAGAACCCCTGATAGGAATTTAATCGATTCCATAGAGGTTCTGTTACCTCTCCTTTTGAGCTGAATGGATCCCAAGCCTCATCAAATGGTAATCCTTGCTAGTCCTCCTGCTCTTCCTCATCATCACTGGTTCCTCCCTCCTAAATTGGAATCATGTCATGTAGAGCAGCTCCCCTTGCACTCTCATCGGAGCCTTTTTCTAAGGGCAAGATCACCATCCCCTCTGGGTTAGGGATATGCAAGTTGTCCAGGCCCCAATCATGGATTACCCAAGCTACCCTCAACCAAGGCCCCAATCATGGATTACCCAAGCTACCCTCAACCAAGGCCTTCCAATAAACAAGTTGTAGGCCCCTCTAGCTGGTGGGAGATCTAACACCACAAAATTCATTTCAAATACTAATCCCTTAAAAGTGATTGGAACTTGCCTGACTAGTCCCAAGGGAATCACTTCCCTCTGGTCTACCACTCTGATGGCAAAGGGAGCTGGCTAATTTGAACACCCAAGGATCTTCTAGTAGCTTCAGGCATGATGTTAACACCAAAACCACCATCCACAATGGCCCGTGCAATTTGAGTTTCTTCCACAGAGACTGTCACCCTTGGGCTTTGCTTCGGTGATCAGCTACTCTTGGGATGGTGAGGCATACCCTTACTTGTTGCATGGGTCGTTGCCCACTACTACTAGATGTGGGTTCACTCTGAGTTGCCTTGGAATCCACCCAGTGCCGGAATAAGCCTAGTAGTTGCTCTGCTATTTCTTGGCTCAAACCCCTGCCAACACTACCAACGTAAATTACTAACCTTGGGTTGGGTAGACTCCTCACCTGCCTCCTCTGAAGGTGTGGTGGTTAGGGGAATGACCAAGGTAGGCGCTGCTTCCTTCTCCATGGGTGGTGTTTGAGTGAATTCCTCCACGGACTCCTTATAAGCTTGTTGCACAATGGATGGGTAGACTACACCATTAGGGGGAGGAGTTGGTGTCTTTGGGGCTCCTTGGGACCAGGTGACAACCGCCATTATTGGAGTATCAGCCTTGGGAGATGGCACAACTGCTTCCACCTTGTTATCTAGTGGGGTTTTAGGATAATCTCGGTTGTAGTGGTCTCCGCTCTCCGAAAAATGTAGGCATGGGGGTGAGCCCTCTGGTAGAGTGCATTAAGCTTGCATGTGGCCACTCCCCCCACAATAGAAGCATATAAGGGGCCAGGTGGGGTTGTTGGGAGGACGACGACTAGGGAACCTTTGGCTAGGCCAGGCCCCATACATGTTGTTAGTGGCCAGAGGTACTCAAGGAGTTGCCGCATAAACCATTAGGGGTGACTTTTGATAAGCTTAGGGTGTTTGTGGTGGGGATTGACACAGGTGGGAGGTATGGTTGATATGTTGGGAGAGTGCCTGATTGATATATGGAATTGGCATAGGCACGGGGTTTTATGTTAGTGTTGCTCTGGGGGATGAGGGACATTGGTGTATGCTACCGTGGTTACTTGAGCTCCCTCTGCTAAGGCAATGTGGCCTGGGGCGGTTGGGGGGTTGGTACATAAGTAGCCATGGGGGAGGGCAAGGTATGTGGGGAAGCTAAGTAGGAGGGGCCAATGGTGGTGACAGGATTAATATAAGCTTGGGATTGGGGGGTAGCTATTCCTGTTTGATGGCTCAAGAAGGGTGTTGGGGGTGGTTAGTGGTTAGGGACCTGGGCGGAAGTTGAAGCACTATTGGTTGGGGTCACCATGTAGTCTTCGACAAAGGGATTAAGTGGGATGGCACCTTGCTTAAGTTGTTGTTGCATAAGTCAGATTCCCTTGAGGTAGTAAAACTCCTTGTCCTAATGGCCCGCCTTTGAGAAAAATGAACAAAAGTTTCTTGGTGGGACAGTCACTTGGAAGATGGTCTTGGGAACTACATACCGAGAATCATGGACTCTCTTAGGATCTTTGGCCTTGAGATGCTCAATCTCCTTCCTCAACGCTACCACGACCACGTCCTCTTGTTGTGACCTTTTAAAATCTTCAATCTCCTTCTTAAGCTTGGCGAGCTCGTCCATGGAAGTGGATGTAAAAGATACCCCTGGGGCTAGAGGAACCGTTGGAGGAGCCAAAGACATGCCAGTGATAAGTAGGGACCAAGAGGTATTGCGCTCCGCCATGAGGCAAGCATTTGCTAGTTGTGTAGCTCTGTCTTGGAAGTCTTGGAGGGTGCCTTGAGGTGGAAATGTATCTCTCATCTTCATGGTTTTTTAAGTAGGGAGTGCGTAAAGCACCCATTATTGCAGCATGTAGTTTCCAGGATCTTGGGGTAGCTGAGCAACCAAAACTTTAGCTCTTGTGACAAGTTGGGCCACTCAATTCCCCGCCTTCATGGAAAATTGGTTGAGCTCTTGATTTTGAAGGTTGAAGTAGTTCCTAGGCCGAAAGGTAGCCAAGAATTGTAGCCTAAGGGTGGCCCAATTCGGGAAGTGGTTGGTGGGGAATTGATTATACCACCCGTCTGCACTTTCTTCCAGCGTTGTTAGGAACAAGACCAAGCGTGCATCATCTCAGTTGAGCCCTCTTGAGTCACACATAGTGAGGAACTGCCGCACATAGTTTTCCACATCTTCAGTGATGGTACCTTTGAAGGTTGATAGTTTAACTTGCACGTGGTTAAGGATAGTAGCCAAGAAGCTGCCATAGGGTTAGAAGAGGAAGATGCTGAGGGAAGAGTAAGGGAATAAGAAATAACCCTATGAAGACTAGTTTGAAGATGAGAACGAAGGGGTGAATTACCTCCATAAGTTCTAGTCTTTAGAGGCATACACAACACTCCTCTCACCACGATTAAAAATTACACTCCTCTAGTCTTTAGAGGCATACACAACACTCCTCTCACCACGATTAAAAATTACCAAAAAAGAAAAATAATCCTTAACCTCTAGAAGAGTCCCACGTGATCACCAATTTTGAGACTATCCTTGACCTCTAGGAGAGTCCCATGTGATTGCCAAATTTTGTCTTAGCTCTAGATGGCTTCGCCAGTCCTCTCGCTCTAGGGAACTCACGAACTACCGACACAAACACTAGGGTTGGGGGAAAGGGATTGTGGATCCTCTCAGGGAAGTATACCTACCAAGGATGAGTCGACCCCGCAGAACATGTAAGACCTATGCTCTACACCATCTACCATGCTCTCCGACCACCACCTAGCACCAAAGTATTCCCATAGGCCACTCACTCACACCACACCCACCATTGACCACTTACTCATCTCACACAGAGACAGAGATAGACAAAACACCACAAGAGCATAACATTGTATACCAAAATGCTGAAAAGAATGATATAAGAGAGACTATGCTCCTAGAGAGAATGTGATACAAGAGAGAATGTGATACAAGAGAGAATGTGCCACACTGCGGGAGAGAGTGATCCCCCCCTTAACTCCTCCTTGGGTGTCCTCCTCCTCGAAGTCCCAACCCCTCATCATGTTGTGTAGAGGGAAGATCTTCCATCACATGAAAAGGGAGATGGTGCTCCAAGAGTATCTCACCTTGCCTTGGGAAAGGGAGAGGGGTGTTGCCTCCATGAGTACCCTCAGAGTTGGCTATGCACATCATAATAATAAGTGCCACCACTAGTAGTTGGAGCACCCAATGTGTTAGAGAATATGTCTGAGGGAATCAACGGTGACGACGGTGGTCAGAGATGTCAGAGGGAACCGGTGGTGACGGCGGTCGGAGGGTCGAAGATGTCAGAGGGCACTGGCACTGATGGCAGTTGGAGGGTCAAAGATGTCAGAGGGCACCGATGGTGACGGGGCGATCGGAGGGTCGAAGACGTCGAAGGGAACCAGCAGGCTGATGAGACAGTCCAAAGCGATTGGAGGTGATAGTGCTCTTGGTGGAGTGTGGAGGACCTAGCTTCCACTCCACAGTACCTAGGAAAACCCTAGGCAAGTACGATAAAGTACCTAGGCAAGTAAAATACAACAAGAGAAAAGAAAAGCAAAGCAAATAGAAGAAGCTACAATTTTGAGATTCAAGTGGTGAGGTTCTAGGCGAGTATTTTTCATAAAAATGCACAGAACGCTAAACACCACTTCTTCATGAGATGTTAAACATCACAATTTATTCAATTGATTATGTGACTTTAAATGTCACAAGTTCTAGTGACATTAAATGTAAATAACAAAATTAAAAAATTGAATCGACTGCAATTAATATTGTGACATTAAGAAACATCACATGCTGTAGTGACATAAAATGTCATAAAAAAATTTAATCTCTCTCATAACATGCCGAAAAAAACACTTTGCCCATTGATGGATCATTGCCAAGTGTCCTCAAAATAGCCCTAACTCTCCTTACACCAAGAGTAACCACTAATAGAATGCCAAGCTCCTTATCAAGACTCTTTTTAAAGCCATTAGAGTTACAATCCGCATGTAAGTGACCTTCTGCTAACAAATCATGCATAAATAAGGAAGATCCACCTTTTCCTTCCCTTTACAGCATTGGATCCACTGCTACTACAAGACTCTCCAGGTCCACTAAGCACTTGTCATTATTGCTCTACATGTGGGGAAACATCATTACTTTTTGCATGTGCATCTTTTATTTCCTTCATTGGTGCATAACAGCCTAGCATTGGATCCACTGCTACTACAGGACTCTCCAGGTCCACTAAGCACTTGTCATTACTGCTCTACATGTGGGGAAACATCATTACTTTTTGCATGTGCATCTTTTATTTCCTTCATTGGTGCATAACAGCTAGTCATCTCATCAAAGACAACATCTTTGCTTACTCCTATCTCAAGTGGTAGGGTTATAACATCTGTAACATTTTTTCTCCAAAGCATAACCAAATGAAGATGCATTTCTCAACCTTTAGATCCAACTTTGTTCTCACTTCATCAAGAACATGCACATATGTAATACACCTAAACACTTTCAAGTGAGACATATCTAGTTTTATGCATGTAAACTTCTGTATATATTGGGAGTCCTATTTATAATGTACAAAAATAATCTAGCATATTCTTTTTAGACATCAAGGCACACGATGTACCTATTTTTCCTTTCCTCTAATACCTTTTTGTTGGGAGTGTACTTCAATGTAAGCTGTCTTTGATTCCTTGCTTTCTCAAGAAATATTTGAACTCTTTAGAAAAATACTCTCCCCCACCATCACATCTTAGGCATTTGATCTGCCAACATTTTTCCTTCTCGACTAGAGCTGAAAGTGAGAAAAAAATCTCACGTTTCTCCTGTATAAATTAGACCCAAACTTTCCTCTTGTGGCCCTGACAACTGTTGCAGTCTTGGTCTGTCCTCATATATCCGAACGTATAGCATCCCCAATGGCCTTGCACTCACATGCTTTTCATATGGGAAAGCATGTTTGGCTTGCTTTACAAAGCTGGCATGATTCACATATTTTATGCATACCATCAATCTTAAACTTTGACAAATTTGTAATAATATTTTGGGCTTGAACAGATTTTAGCTGCTATATATTCACATGAGTAATGTACTTGTTAGACATGTTAATATCTATACTAGCACGTGTTAGTGCTGATAGATCAACATGTATGGTATTTTGGTATTGATGCTAGCTACTTCTTATTGTGAGCACATTACTTCTTAGTGTGATTTATTTTCCTTCTTTAAGACTGCTCCTCATATCTAGTGAAAGGAGTTGGTAAGGTTGTTTTCCTCATATCTAGTGAAAGGAGTTGGTAAGGTTATTTTTCTCCCCAAGGAGACATAGACAAAACTGTAAACAACATGGTTGAGAGGAAGCATAGATCTCTCATGGAGATGACATTTTACATGGTTAAAAGCTAGGATTTTCCTCATGTTAAAAGGAAGAACAGATCTCTCATGGATGACATGTATGGTTAACGGCTAGGATTTGCCTCATGTTTTCTGGTTGGAGGTAGTTATGTGTACAATTTACTTATTAAACAAATACCCCACAAAAGCCTTATAGATAGACAATAACCCCTTAAGAAGCTTGGAGGAATGGCAAGAAGCCCGATGTGCCTCTTTTATATGGTTTTGGTTGTCTTAATTTTGCTCTTGTGCTTGAGTAGTAACAACATAATAAGCTAGATGACAAGGCAGCCTAAAATGCATTTTTGTGGGATACAACTCAAAAAGCAATGGGTATAGACTCTATAATTTGACCACAAGATGGATTTTGGTGAGCAAAGATGTTGTCTTTGTTGAGAACTCAGTTTAGCCCATGATTTTATGTTTTTAAAAAAAATGCTTATAGGACATCTTTGATACATTTCTACCTTTGTACAATGCCAGGCAGCCATATGTGGAGCAAATGAAATCAGTCTATACTACCGAACTGAAAATTCGCTTCAATTTTAGTCCATAGAGGATTAGTATGCCAAAATGGTTGGTGTGAACATTGCAAGATAAAAAATTAGCTACTCCTTTGCCTAATGTGTGTAGGTTCTCATCTCATGAATCTTATTCTTTTTGTTAATCATGCTCTTATTGCTAGTATATGTAGTGAAGAGGAATTTGTTTCCTTTAAGGAAGCACAAGAAAATTATGATTGCATACATGCCATATAGGATGAGTACAACTCAATCCTCAAAAATGTCACTTGGGATTTTGTGGGTTTGCCTTATGGTGGTAAAAAGACTACTGGTACAAAGGTCGAGGTCACTCTATTAACCCCCTATGTAGCATGTGCGTTCAAGGGGTGTTAAAAAAAACCCCTACTTACAGATTTTAAAACTTTAAAAACACCCCTTCTGTAATACTTTTTACAATAAAAGTATCCCTTATATACTAAAATTTGTACCATTTTAATGAAAAATCCCCTTATGTATATAAGTTTTCTGTAACTCCACAAGAGAAAAAAAACCCCTTCTGTTGAACTCAACTGCTATCTTACATATTTTTAAGTGACCCTCCCTCCCCAGGTACAAAGTGGGTTGTTTTATAAGATTAAGCATTGAGTTGATGGTAGCGTGCTACTACAAAGAAAGGCTTGTTATAAAGGGTTATGATTAGAAGAAGGGCATAGATTATGATGAGACCTTTGTACCTACAAATTGTATAACTACAATCAAGTGTATTATTGTTATAAAGGGTTATATGGTTAGAAGAAGGGCATAGATTAGTGATGAGACCTTTGTACCTACAAATTGTATAACTACAATCAAGTGTATTATTGTATTGGTAGCACATTATGATTGGAATGCACATAAATTGAATATCAAGTCTGCCTTCTTGAATGGTGATTTGTATCAAGAGGTTTATGTATCTCAACCTCATGGTTTTCTTGTTAAGGGACAAGAGTTTAAAGTATGTGGGTTAAGAAAAGATTTATATGGCCTCAAGCAGGCTTCCAAAGTATGGTATGAAAAGATAAATGTATACTTGGTTCAAAATGATTGTTAATGATTGGCCTCAAGCAGGCTTCCAAAGTATGGTATGAAAAGATAAATGTATACTTGGTTCAAAATGATTGTTAATAAACACTGTTTGTGGAAAAAATAGGTAATATTTTCTAAAAACAAAAAACATTTGGCATCTTTCAAAGATTGCATACAAAAAGTTTAGTTTTTAACCTCTTTTTAAAAAGTTTTCTACGCATGCATACAACACTACCAAAAAACGATAATATTTTGGGCACTTTACACGTTTCTTACAAAAATTGACATGAAAAAAAGACTTCGTTTTGCTTACTTTTGAGATTATAATTGAAAATCTAATAATAAGTTTTCTAAAAACATGCCAAAATAGAGACAATGTTTATTATTTTTATCTTCAATCTATTTAAAAAATGATACAACTGTAAAAAGGAGCTATTTTCTAAACATATAGCTTATGGCATAGTTATGGTTTCTCATAATCATTGCTACACCATCACTAGTTGATGTGCCTTTCCCTGAGAATTCTATTGTAATGAATTATAGTAGAGCTCTTCTCTTCTCTCTTCTTGCTTGTATGTATGTTATTGAATCTTGCTTGCTTGTGATGGAGGCATACTAGATATGACTTTTTAATAGATTTTTTCCTCTTGCATAAGCTTGTATCTCAGATTGATGTATGGTGCACATTTGTATGGCCCCCATTTATGAGAATAAGACATTGGTGCACATATCTTTAGTGGGAATCCCATCTTAGATGCTGGAAGGGGTCTGTTGAAATTAGAGCATTGTGATGAGCTATGGTGGATCAAACACTAGAATCAACATCATTAACAAAGTGATTAGCAAATAATTAAGACATAATTAGTGGGTAATTAGCAAATAGATTAATGTAGGCATGGATACTCAAAAACCAGCAAATTCTCATTAGGGCAATGCCTCAATTTATAGGGTTTACATCAAGCATCAAATCCCACTGATTTCTCCATGATTCACTCCACCTCTTTTCCCTGATTCTCTCCACCTCTTCACTTTTCCCAGAATATCTCCACCTCTTCACTTTTCCCAGAATATCTCCTAGAATATCTCCACACTTCCCAGAATATCTTCACACTTCCTAAATCTTCTCATGCTACCCTTTATTCTCTCCCAGTAGATTCTTCTCACCTTTTCACAGGTTCTTTCACATTTACTCATTCTCTTTTATAGCCTCTAACCAAGGGCTTGTTCCTGCACACACCCTATTCACTTGTATATTTCAACACCTCCCCTTAAGTGAATACTCCTAGTACACCTAGACCCTATACCAAGTTTGCCTCCCCTTACTTGATAGTCCGCGACTAGTGTCTCTTCCTCCCCTCAAGTTATCTTAGCACACATGGACCCTGTACCAAGTTTCTCTCTTACTTGATAGCCCGCGACCAGTGTCTCAAGTCCCTAAACTCCATAGTCCTTGACACTCTCTCTCTCTATGTGTCCAAGGCTACTTTAAGTGCTCGCGACCTTGACTAAAGTGCTCACACATACATCTATCTACCACATGGGCTCAGAGGTGGTTTTACTTTGTTGGGGCAGGTTACATTGGGTTGTGGGGTCTCTCTCTCTCTCTCTCAGAGATTTTCACATGGCTCCTCACTCTTTGGAGCCTCACATCTTCTCTTGTCTTCAGTCTTCTTATCGTGGCAGCTTCTCTCCACGAGTCCGTCTCTTCTTTCAGTCTTCTTGGGGTAGCTTCTCTTCTCGTGTCCATGTCTTCCTTTAGATCTTCTTGGTGTGGATCTTCCTCTTGGAAAGAGATATTCTTTTTCTTTCATGTGGTTGGGGCCATGAGCTCGTCTGTGAGGTCTTCTTGCTCCATGTGGGCAACATGTTTAAACATTTTGTTGACAGTTCTTTTGGGATTTTTCTATTTATCTTTTGTCATTATGCAATGCAAACCCAAATTTATGTGGGAGGTCTTACCTCTTGCCTTATTCTGGACAAGGGCTGGACAAGGGCAGTGTCTGATCCCATATTTACACTGATGCAATGTGCCCAATACATAATGCGTATATAGCATTCATTCTTATGCACATTCCCAAATGCAACTCTGGCTATGAATAATCTTGATTTTGAGTGAGATTTACAGGCATTAACCAATGGTTAAATGCAAAATGATGATTATCACAATTTTATCAGCACAATTTTACCAGAAATTACATTAAATCAAGGGTAACCAATTTGTACGGAATGGTTGGAGTACAAACCAACTCCGAATTACAATCTGAAGTTATAGGGATCTATATCAGATACCTAATGGTTAATTTGAACCCTCAATTGTACCAAAATACAGTGATTAGTATTGATTAATCACTGATTAGCAAATTAATCCACTATTTTGTGTGCAGAAAATAGAGTATACGGGGAGTCCAGATCTGGTGCCTTAGACTTTAAATGAGCTCAAATGCTTTCAAAGGCATGAATAGAAATGATTCTAGTAGAGGATTAAGCCAAGAAACACAAGATTTGACCAAATATTGAAAGCTTAATCTCTATTTTACCAAAGTCACCTGCAGATTTGATGAAGAGCTTGGATCTCATTGTAGACTTGATGAAATTGAATTCTGTCTTCATCAGCTTGTAGAGCATGCTTGAAAACACCTTGAGCTAAGAGGAATTAGAGAACTTTGATTTGTGGAAGCTGCAATGTCAATTTTTCTTAGAAAAAAACACGCCTGCAATTCGGGCTGCCGTCGGCGATTTGCGCTCATTCGCTTCAATTCCTTCGAGTAGATTGTAGCCCCTTGAGTGTAGTTTAAGTACCTAAAAGGTCTTGGCCTAATTTTAAGTGTGCAAGGAGAATGAACTCCTCCACTAGCTGGGGGTACAGAAGCTAGTTGAAAAATAACTAAAAATTAGATTATTTCCTAATTATCTACTAATCTTGATTAATTTGATAATGAGCTCATAAACCTGATGGATTCTAGGCATGGCTCTGATACCATGTTGAAATTAGAGCATTGTGATGAGCTATGGTGGATCAAACACTAGAATCAACATCATTAACAAAGTGATTAGCAAATAATTAAGACATAATTAGTGGGTGATTAGCAAATAATTAAGACATAATTAGTGGGTAATTAGCAAATAGATTAATATAGGCATGGATACTCAAAAACCAGCAAATTCTCATTAGGGCAATGCCTCAATTTATAGAGTTTACATCAAGCATCAAATCCCACTGATTTCTCCATGATTCACTCCACCTCTTTTCCCTGATTCACTCCACCCAGAATATCTCCCAGAATATCTCCACACTTCCCAGAATATCTCCACACTTCCTAAATCTTCTCATGCTACCCTTTATTCTCTCCCAGTAGATTCTTCTCGCCTTTTCACAGGTTCTTTCACATTTACTCATTCTCTTTTGTAGCCTCTAACCAAGGGCTTGTTCCCACACACACCCTATTCACTTGTATATTTCAACAGGGTCATAGTTGTGACCATTAATGGTTAGGAGATTTAGAGGGATACAAGGGTTAGCTGGGGTTGGAGACTAATTTTATCATTAGTGGGCAGTGACACCGATATAGGGAATATTTCCTAGAATATTCACTGAGAGACTAATTTCATCATTATTGGGCGGTGGTTGGTATAGGGAATATTTCCTAGAATATTTCTTGATGGTGGTCGGTTGGGATGCATTATGGTTATGTGGGAAATGAGCCGTGTCAATGCAGTGTAGCCCCCCACATCTTAGATGCATCCACCACACTACCTGCAGCACTATAAATGGACATAGTTGGTACAAGCTAAGGTATCCAATGCTTGTGAGCATATATTCCCTATACTCTCAGTATGCCCTCCATTCCAGAGTCTATCTAGATCACTATGTAAGCTCTACACTAGAGAAGACGGGTGGACACCACCATCATATTGTACCTATCTCTTATTTGGTATAATCAAAATTTTAAAATTATGTCCATTCTATCTATAATCAGACGGGTGGACACCACCATCATATTGTACCTATCTCTTATTTGGTATAATCAAAATTTTAAAATTATGTCCATTCTATCTATTGCATTGTCTAGTATGCTTTCTCTTATTGTATCTCTTTCTGTTGTGCCACATTCTTACATACCTAAGGTCAATGATGCCTAAGATTCCTCTGTGTGGTGCTGTTGTATGATTACTCTCAACGCCATCCCGTCACTACTTGCCCATAGAAAATTGTGGATCAACTACTACTAAATTTGACCAATGCAGGCTTGGGAAAAGGTCGAGCTATACCACATGGTGGTAAGAAGAACCTGGTTCTCCCCCAACCACTCGGTCGGCTAAGGAAATCCTCGATGAACTCAAATACATAAGCTTCTTTCAAATGCTCAGAAGAAGAAGGGCTAGCTACTGCACTGGGGAGATATCGATGCCCCCTTGGCATCCAAGATAATAAACTAGCCGGATACACTAAAAAGCCTCAACTAGATGCTAAGTTGGGGCAAATGTGGAGAGCCAATCCAAAAACCAAACGACATGCCAGTTGACTTGCGCTCTTGATGCATGACATAATATATCAAATCACCTCTGCAAATCTCTAAAAATCACCTCTGCAAATCTCTAAAAATTCTCCATATCTCTGGATAAGTATGTTTTTGTGTCATCTGCAAACTCTGAGTCTAGTATGTAAGATTCCTCCCTCCAGCTTTTAAGGTATAAAGGTGTAAAGGTGTAAGAACCTCCCCTTCTGTTCTTGTAATTATTCCCCTCTCTGAAATAGAAGAAAGATCTTGTTTTACCCTGTTTTGGCCTAGAGAGAGATAATCCAAAATTGAGATATCTTTGGATATAAAAAATCCTCCTAGTGTCTAAAATGGATTCCCCTGAAACAAAAATTCAAAAAGAACTTTCCAATGTGCATTTGGAATTAATTCCAATCTCTAACAAGACCACATCCTTCTGTGCTCTGCCAGCAGCAGCTAGGTGCACTCGATAGTTCTGCTCAGCTCTGGAGGTCAACTGGTGGCTCTATCCCTGCAAGCCAATGGTTTGCCACTCTCCAACATCAGTGCCGGGGTGCTTTGTTGCCTAAGGGCCAATTTCCATTTGAGTCCCCTAAAGAGGATCTGATACTACTGATGAGGGAGATGAAAAGATGCAGGGGGGAAGAGAGCTTGAGCTCTTGCAAGCACACACACACACTCACAAAACCCTAATAGAGAACACACAAGGTGAGAGGCTAAAAATCTTCTTCTTCTTCACACAACACTCAACACACCATATACAAAGATAAGAGTACACACAATATGAAAGGTACTCAACCAATACATACACGGGTTCTCTATAGTGTGAACCCAACTAAATGAGCTGGCGCTATAACTATGCCAGTCTCTAGAATGGCTGTCACATAGCCTGTCATCCCACTGGCCGCATATCACCCAAGATCTCACCAACCATGCCAGTGGTGTAAGTGTGGGGCCTATCCCCCAGTCCACCGCCTCACTAGACGAGCTCGATATCTCAACACTCCCTCTCGAGCTCAACTCCATCTCATGTACACCAAGCGAAGCCCTGAATCTGCGGAGCTTCTCTATACCCAATGCTTTGGTGAAGATGTCAGCTACCTGATCCTCTGTGCTGACATAAACAAGGTCAAGGTCTCCTGCCAAGACCTTCTCTCTGACGAAATGGTAGTGGACCTCTATATGCTTCGTGTGAGCATGAAAGACTGGGTTCCTGGCCAACTGTATACTGCTAATGTTGTCACAGAAAATGACAACTTGTCTATCCACTGATAGACCCAAATCTGCAAGTAGCTTCCTCAACCAAGCTACCTCACATGCTGCCATAGCAGCTCCTCTGTACTCGGCCTCTATACTCGATAGAGTAACCGTAGGCTGCTTCTTGCTGCTCCAAGTCACAGCAGCAGCACTCCCCAAAGAAAACATGAATCCACTAGTAGATCTCCTATCTGAGATACTACCAGCCCAATCAGCATCTGTGTACCCATGTACACATATCTCTGTCCCAGTCTCATAGAATAGTCCACAATGCAAAGTAGACCTCACATACCTCAGTATGCGTCTCACTGCATCCAAATGCGATTTCCGTGGAACCTACATAAACTGACTCACCAACCCAACAGCATAGCTCAAATCTGGTCTGGTGATCGTCATCAAGCTTCCTACTATGCGCCTATACATAGTAGGATCCACCAAGATCTCTCCTGAATCTGCACTCAACTTGCCATTCTGATCCAATGGCACGGAAATAGGCTTACAGGCTGTCATACCATACTTGGACAACATGTCCAAGCCATACTATCTCTGCAATAATCCAATACCATGTGGTGACCTAATCACCTCAATGCCCAAGAAATATCTAAGCTCCCCCGGATCCTTCATCTCGAACTTCTGTCTAAGCAAGATCTTTACATCAAAGATCTCTGCATCATGGTCCCCCGTAATTATCAAGTCATCTACATAGATGACAACAAGCACAACCCCTCTATCACCATGCCTCACATACAGCGAGAAATCTGCATTGGCTACATGAAAGCCAATAGTGACAAGATATTCAGAAATCTTGTCAGACCATGCTCTTGGTGCTTGTTTTAAGCCATACAAGGCTTTCTTCAACCTGCAAACATGCTCGGGGGGGTGACCCACATCCTCATAACCAGGTGGCTGCAACATATACACCTCTTCTTGCAAATCCCCATGCAAGAATGCATTCTTTACATCCATGATGTAAAGACCATTGCTTTGACGCAGCCACTACAATCACAACTCTCATTGTTGCCATCTTGGCAACTGGGCTGAAAGTTTTCTCATAATCAATGCCATATGTCTGCGCATATCCTTTGGCTACCAATCTAGCCTTGTACCTGTTTATGCTTCCATCACTGTTATGTTTTACTTTGTACACCCACTTGCATCCAATGGCTTTCTTGCCTTCAGGCAATTGCACTAAATCCCAAGTCTCGTTTCCATATAGTGCGTCCATCTCCTCATCCATAGCTTTCTCCCAACACACATTTCCAACAGCCTCATCAATGCATGTGGGCTCAACAACCTACACAACCTTTGCTATATATGCATAGTGATGTGCCACATAACCATCATAGGTAAATCTCTGCACAGGATTTTTCACTCTCCCAGATCTTCGCAGCTTTACATTCATGGCTTCCATAGCCTTCTTTACACCAGGTGTTCTCATAGCTGGGATCCCAAGCTCCTCATCAAGGCTCATATCTGAGCCACTAGACTCTCCATCAACATGAGAATGCCCTGTAGAAATGTGAGGCATACCAAGGGGCTCAACCACTTTCTCTTTTCCTTTACGTGATGTACTAATCACATTTGCAGGACTGGTATTATGACGCAGCCTACCACTCCATGGTCTATCAATAGACCCACTAGATGAGGACTCTCTTGGTCCACTCAAAGACTGTGATTGCTGACCTGCATTCTGTGCAACCACACTTCCACTCACATCAGCCCCCCAACAGCTTCTTTTTCAGCAGCATACCAGCTACTCATCTCATCAAAGACAACATCCCTGCTTACCCTCAACTCACGTGTAGCAGGGTTATAACACCTGTATCCCTTTTGCTCAAGGGAGTATCCAATAAACACACATTTTTCAGCTTTCGGATCCAGCTTAGTTCTCAGCTCATCTGGCACATGCACATATGCAATGCATCCAAAGACTTTCAGATGAGACAAATCTGGTTTTCTGCCAGTAAACCTCTCCTTTGGAGTTACATCATGTATGGCTACAGTTGGAGTCCTGTTCATGATGTATACTGCTGTAGAAACAGCCTCAGCCCAATAGCTATGCGGCATATTTTTCTCTTCCATCAATGCTCGCGCAATCTCAGCAATGTGCCTGTTTTTCCGCTCAGCAACTCCATTTTGCTGCGGAGTGTATCTGCATGTAAACTGTCTCTGAATACCATTCTTCTTCAAAAATTCAGAGAACTCATTGGAGAAGTACTCTCCCCCTCCATCTGACCTTAGGCACTTTACATATTTCCCTGTTTGCTTTTCAACCAAAACTCTGAAATTCTGAAAGTGAGTGAACACCTCACTCTTCTCCTTCATGAAATATACCCACACTTTCCTTGTGTGGTCATCAATAAATGTCACATAATACCTGCAGCCTCCCATAGACATGGTCTTCGTAGGACCCCATACATCTGAATGCACAATATCTAGTGTATTTCTGCTCACATATCTGTTACGTGGAAACACATGCTTTGTTTGCTTCCCAAATTGGCATGCTTCACATATTCTCTGCATACCTTCCACTTTAAATTTTGGCAGCCGTGTCACAATTCCTTTTGTCTGCATAGACTTCATTCTCTGCACATTCACATGTCCAATTCTTTTATGCCATATGTCTGTGTCTGCAACATTTCCTGAACCATTTGCAAACATCGCAACACTCATTTCAGGCATGTCTACATTCAATGTAAACATTCTGCCCACTCTGTTGCCTTTTGCAACCAACCTGCACTTGTCTTTAAAGTCTTCAACATAACAACCATCAGGGTTAAACCGAACCTGCAAACCCTGCTCAATCATCTGGCCAACTGAAACCAGATTCTTTGTTATGTTCGGAACATGAAGTACATCTGCAAGGTACTTCACTTTGCCATCCTGCATAGACAATGGCACATCTCCAACATGGGCAATTGGATGAGCAGTGTCATCCCCTGTTTCCACAAAACCTGGTCTTTCCAGGTTTTTCATCTCCTTGAACCACTCCCCATGACTTGTCATGTGGTTCGAAGCACTTGAATCCACATACCATACATCATCTTTTTGTGCTGCGTCAACATTTTCAGACATGGCATTCACGACATGCTGCATAACAAACAACCTTTCATTGTCCTCATTATTTCTGCTTGAGGATGCATAGTTGTTTTGCTGCACTTTCCCATTTTGCATGTCAAAGCTTGCTTCTTATAACATTCTGCCTACACATGTCCAAGTTTACCACACAATAATAGCATTCACGTGCATCATTATACTGCCTTTGCCAATTTCCACGGCCTCTTTGACTCCCCCTGCCTCTGAATTTGCCTCTTTCACCTGCGTGTTGTTGTTGTTGTTGTTGTGTATTCTGGGACTGTTGTTATTGTTGTTGCTGGCCATAATTCTGATTACCTGTTCGGCCACCTCTTTGACCGCGTCCACGGCCTCCTCTACCTCGTCCTCTTCCTGAACTTGTGTAGAAGGCCTGTTGCTCTGAACTGTTTTTGTTTTGTGAAGACTGTTGGTCTTCACCCAAGCTCTTCTCTTCTATAATCACCATGGACACCAAATCTGTAAAGTTGGGAATGTTTTCCCGAGTCTGAATAGACGTCTTGAACGCCTTATATTGTGGCCCGAGACCACGTAGACAGACCTCCACCTTATCATCATTATCTACTGACATACCAATAGATGCAAGGGATTCCACAATACCCTTTATCTTCAACGCATAGTCATTTCACAGACATGCTCTTTTTCTCCACAGTATGAAGTTCGTTCTTCAACTGTATCTTACGTGCCTTGGTATTTGTTTCATAAAGCTTTACCAAGGTGTCCCACGCCTCCTTGGGGGACTTGGCATCCTGAATGTGCCCAATCATGGTGTCCTGTATACTAATGGAGAGCCAATACATGACTTTCCTGGCTCCTTGGTTCCAGTCTTTAAACTCTTTCACATCTGCAGCAGTAGGATTTATGTCCGGTATCTCCGGTGCCTCTTCATGCTCACCTTCTATGTAGTCCCAATAGCCCTTTCCCATCAGGAAATTCGTCAACCTGAACCTCCAAGCATGGAAGTTATTCTTATCCAGCTTCTCAGCCACAATCTGGGTTATGCCATCATTTGACATCTTGCCAGATACACAAATTTACCAAAAAACAGCACTCTGGTTTTTCCTGCACAAACTGCTGTATTTTCTGCAGTACTGTAGTACTCTCAAATGTCACAACCAGTGACTTCAATGTGCATACATACACCCAATGGCAACTGTTGACCTCTTTGCAGCACCCACAGTGTCTGCACACTCAATCTATCTTCCTACAGTTCTTAAAACAGAGTTCTGCAGAGAATCGATGACTTATCCGCAGTGCTCGAAATCGCCTGCTTTCTGAAAAACGGAGGTCCAGACGTGCCCAAAATGCGTTTTCGGCCCAAAAAACATGTCCGATAGGACACTATAGTTGTCCTATAGCTTTACTCCCGCGAAGAAAGCTCCTCAATCAGAGATCGTTTGCCGGTGCCTCCCGTAGAGCTCCCGACAAGGGTGTAGTCACCAACACAAATAGGGAAGAGTAGTTGAAGCTCTTACCCTCCTACCGCTTCCTGTGGTTCTCTTGCTTGCAGCTCAGCCCTTAGCATGAACCAGGCTCTGATACCATGAAAAGATGCAGGGGGGAAGAGAGCTTGATCTCTTGCAAGCACACACACACTCACAAAACCCTAATAGAGAACACACAAGGTGAGAGGCTGAAAATCTTCTTCTTCTTCACACAACACTCAACACACCATATACAAAGATAAGAGTACACACAATATGAAAGGTACTCAACCAATACATACACGGGTTCTCTATAGTGTGAACCCAACTAAATGAGCTGGCGCTATAACTATGCTAGTCTCTAGAATGGCTGTCACACAGCCTGTCATCCCACTGGCCGCATATCACCCAAGATCTCACCAACCATGCCAGTGGTGTAAGTGTGGGGCCTATCCCCCAGGCGGGTCATCGGTGTCCACCGCCTCACTAGACGAGCTCGATATCTCAACAGGAGACCCACTGGGGGCAGTCTCCTGGAAAAGCTCTAGTGAGATGCCCCATCTTCTTGCATATATGAAGCATTGACTTGGGAGGCCAGAGTACTCTCCTCTTTACAAAATGGAAAAGGTAAGGAAGAGATATAACATGCGGCACTCTCTCTAAAGAGGCTATGCAAATGCAAAGGGATGGAATCCCATTCTCTTGAGCGAGAACTAAAGCGGAAGTGGGGGGATTCCATCAGAGCAAGGTATTCCTTCCTAAGGCCTAGGAAGCTAACTATCATGACAGGAAATCTTGAAATGCTGGCTAGTGGGTCAAATATTGGGTTGAAGCATTAGGGGAAATTTGGACTCAAATTGGGACCTTTAAGGATTTCTATACATTCTCTCTCTACAAAATGGGTGCATAGTGAAATTTTTGCAAATCAACTCAGAAGTGAGCATAGTTCAGACGTTTGGAATCTACCCTTGGAGACCTTTCCAATGATACATAGCTTTCCCATCATGCTATGTATATTGGAAAGGTCTCAAAGAGTAGATTCCAAATGTCCAAAGTTTGCTTGCTTCTAAGTTGTTTTGCAAACTTTTCACCTTGCATATTTCCCATCATGCTATGTATCATTGGAAAGGTCTCAAAGAGTAGATTCTAAATGTCCAAACTCCACTTACTTCTGAGTTGATTTGCAAAAATTTTACCATGCACCCATTTTTGTAGAGAGAGAATGTGTAGAAATATTTAAAGGGCCTAATTTAAGTCCAAATTTCCCCTAATGTTGTGCTACCACCTTACAAAGAAAGTCTGGGCCGTATGTAGTGTGACAGAGCTCAATTGTATGACTCTATTTGATGTCGGCTCTACTAGCGAGTGAAACTCAACTTGGTACTAGCTAGTCCCCAAAGGATGAATATCATTAATCTTTCCAAGCATGCCAAAGGAGGCTAGCCTGTGAGAGTCCCTGAGCTGTCCGCACGTCGGGCCGCATCAACAATCTTGCCAAAATGGTCTCTAAGGGTGTGGCTATCAAAGCGAGGAGCTAAAAGGATAGGCAAGAGATGATGACCTCGATTGGGGATGATGGAGCAACTGCCATGGAGTCCTCAAGGTTCATAGACCATAAGTTGCTGAAACTTACTGAGATGAAGACAGCCCGTGTGCAAAAACTTGCACACGCGGCAGAAGGAGAAGTGTTGAAGGGAAGGGCAACAAGAAAGCGAAGAGAAAGGGATACAATGGGAGTCGAAGGAGGGGTTGTAATGAAATGAAGGAAAAGGTAGAAATGGAGCAATTGGCAGAGAATAGGGGGGAAGAAGGGAAGGAGATGGAAAGGAAAAAATGAAGAGAAAAAACCAAAAACAATGCCTAGGGGGCAAAGCATAAGAGAAGGGGAAGGGAGGGAGAGCTGGTGGAAAGCTTAGAGAACAAGGGGCAATGGGCAAAAATGAAGAAAATGCCCAAGGGGGATAACACATAGGAGAAGGGGAAAGGAGGAAGAGGGTGCCGGAAGGATGGTGGGAAAAGAGGGGAGAGGTGGGGAAGTGCAAAGGGGACATGGGGAGAGGGTGCACATTCGCAAAATAGGGAGACTATCTAGCTCACCCCGCTAAGGTGCACATTTATACCAACCAATTATTACTACCTTAAAGACTTGTAAGGACATACCTACTCATGTTCTTTAAGGATTTTATTATCATTCAATTTGTATAAGCTACAATTTCTTGCCCTTTATAATAATTAAGACATTAAAGTATAATTATTTCTCGATAATTATACACCAATCCTGTTGTAGGCATAGTGCATAAAATTTTGTGCCCCAAGTAGTCTATTTTCTAAAAATAAAATATGTGAGCCTATTTCATACAAAAAAGACGTAAGCCTATAGGCGTGAGTCAATAGGAGTGAGTCAATAGATGTGATCCTAGAGACATGAGTTTGGAGGATCAGTCAACAAAAATGAGTCAAGAGATGTAAGCCTATAGGCATGAGTCAATAGAAGTGAGTCAATAGATGTGATCTTAGAGACATGAGTTTGGAGGCATGAGTCAACGGAAGTGAGTCAACATATGTGAGCCTAGAGGCATGAGTTAACAAACATGAATCTAGAAAAAAAAAATCCAAAAATCTAAAAATATCAAAACTCACTAAAAGGAAAATTGTATGAAAAAACATACTTCTATAGCTTGAGCAGAATAGACATATCTGAAATTAGTTTTAGACATGATATAAGAAGCATTAGAGATCATTTCACCCAGAGTGAAACCTTTGATGCAAACTCAATCTTGACAAATTGTTGGAAACAACAATATAGTTGACTATAGTGTATTAAACTATATTGTTAAAAACAACAATATAGTCAACTATATTGTTGGTAAAAATAATATAGTTGACTATAGTGCATCAAACCACACTTCCGTAAACCCACCCAGCCTTTAATCCTAGTTGATGACTAGCACTCAGTAGAGTGCTAGTCATCAATAGGGGAGCACTCTACTGAGTGCTCCCCTGTTGACAAGGCTGGAATCCTTTGAATCCACTATAAGCAATGAGATTTAGGAAGAAATGAGAGAATGAAACAAAAACGTCAATGGAGGAATAATGGAACACCTAGAAACACTAAGCCACCCATGCCTCTCCAAGCTCCAAATTCACCAACTGGCTCTATAAACAACATTATAAAATTTATGAAAAGGGCATTCACCCTACTTTTGGGAAAAGGTCAAGGTTCACTCCATGTCAAACACCACAACATTTCAAGCATTTGATACTTTTAGGGAAGTCAAAGAAGTTGGAAGTCAAGAGGCAATACCTTGCCTATGTGCAGTGGTGGCCTTACCCATCCTTGTTTCCATCAAAGAAGAGCAACCCATGGTGCCAAACCCTAAAGAACCATGCACAAACTTCCATTGTACCACCACCAAGCAACCCCACATGGTGATGTAGGCTCACGTGTGCCATATGGCAATGTAGGCTCATGGCATCATAAAAAAAACTTATAAAAACAAATTTACAAAAATGCCACATGGCGACGTAGGCGCATGTGTGCCATGTGGCCATGTAGGCTCATGGTTTCATACTATTCACCAAAAATAAAAACTTCAAAAAAATTCAAAAAAAATGTTCCATGTGGTGACGTATGTTGAGATATTGAGCTCAACTAGTGCTGCAGACATTGATGACCCGCTTGGGTGATAGATTTTGTAATTATGCCACTGGCATGGTTGGTGAGATTATGGTTGATATGCTTCCAATGGGGATGACAGGCTATGTGACAGCCACTTTGGAGTACTAGAGTTATGGCATAGTTATAGCACCAACTCATATAGTCGAATTCACATCACACTATGTACCGACTATTGTATATCATGTAGAAGAGTATTTTACCTTATAGAATGTACTCTTATCTTTCTAGATATATGGTTGTAGAGAAGAGAAGAAGATAGAAGAATATTCAACCATCCATCTCTCTCTTAGGTCTTCCTCTCTTGTGTGTGTGTGTGTGTGTGTGGAGAAGAAAAGTATGTATATCAATAAGTGTGCTTTAAAGATCAAGGGCATTGTTGAACCCCTTGGGTCTATCAATGTATAGGTGAAAGTTGATAATTTAGTGAGTGTCTATTTGAATAAGGTTGGCAAAAAGTACAAGCCATTCAAGACTTCCATTGTAGTCAGGGAGAATGTTCCCAAATTTTGGGACTTAGTGTCTATTCTAATCATAGAAGAAAAGGACTCTTCTTTACAAAGCAAGAACACATCAGAACAGGCCTTCTACTCCAATTTAGGTAGAGGTAGAGGTTCAAAGCCAAGGTGGTGGTGACCAACATGGAAACCAGAATTATCGATAACAATAGTCTAATGATTCGCGCGAGCAACAGCAACAATCATATGCATGTGGATGAGGCTAGTCTAGAGGCACGGGGAACCAGAGGGGCCAAGGTGGTTGGCAAGGAAAACACAGTGCCCTGCGAGACGGATGCATTGTGCCCCGATAGATGCACTCACAATAAAGGGAGACATGACCTGCATGCATGAGCCTCAAGAAAACCCCCTATATTTGATGCTCATAAGATGATAACACCTCCCTATTTAAGCTTATTAAGGATACCTTTAAAAATGACTATGTCATCCCCCTTCCCAATATCTATGTTTTCTCTTCAGCATATGTTAAGTACTAGTAAATCACCACAACCTACTTGAATCATTATTGAATCATGTTGTGATCATTTCTTTTTATTAACTTTATGATGTGGGGGTTTGTGAATTTGTTGTTGTGGTTGAGGTTGCGTCTTCGTGCAAGTTGAGGGGATATTGTGGATTTATTTCGAATACACACATATTCATTACCTTCAAATAATCCATGTGTTGGCAATCATTTCTTGGAACCCAATAACTAATGAGTTGAAATAAGATCTTGTTGGGATCTTTTGGGTTTCTTCTTTTAGGAAGAGTTGATAAGTACTCCTAGAGAGGGATGGGGGGGGTCACTCATAAATATGTAAGGGTTTCTTCTTTTAGGAAGAGTTGATAAGTACTCCTAGAGAGGGATGGGGGGGGGTCACTCATAAATATGTAAGCGTAGCACGTGGGTTCAACAGAAAGGATTTTTAAAATCCATTTTTTACACATTTTTTAACATACAGAAGGGCACCATTTAAAGGAGGTATTCATCACAGGTTGAATAGAAAAAGGGTATATTTTACTCTCATGAGTGAAAAACTTACCGCCAATAAGGGATTTTTAAAATAGGCCTTGAATGCATGTGATATAGAGGGTTTACTTATAGTGAGCCCCCAAAGAAGTACTCTGATTTTCAAGCTTCTGAGATTTATGTTAAGAGTGTTGTTGTGAGTGTTACTTGCGGTGGTGAGGTAGCCAACTTGGATTATCACCCTACTAATAATTTCTTTTCTACCCACCTTTTGACACCATGAAGGTATCTTAACATTGACAAATGTGGTGGTGGATATAACTTCTTTTTTGACACCATGAAGGTATCTTAACTTATGTGTTTGGTACCTTTCTTAGCATTATCTTGTAATGGAGTAGTTATATTTGGTTATTTGATGATAAGGCTTGGGTTTTCATAAAAGGGGATACCGATGGCAAGGTTATTTGGATAAATTTACCTTTATCAACAATAGCGATGGCCTTTGGTGTTATCCTCATTATTTATGATTATTGATAAGGTTTCGTGATATAAGCCTTTGACTCCTTTGGCGACGTTGGTTAAAGAGGGGTTATCAAAGTAGAAGCTTCATTATGAGGTATTGAAGATGTAGAGGGTAGGTCTTTATTATCAATGCCAGCCCCTGGAGAGGCTATTTCTCCAACAAAGGGTCTATTGATGTTGAAGGTTATAGAGGGTTACCCTTACTAGAGGAAGCTTCAATCTGTGTTATTGGTGTCAATAGGGTATAAGAAGGTACATATTCCAATGTGAGGTTTTGAAGTGAGAGGTAGACGCTTGTTCTTTTGATGGTGGGGATGGAGTTTAAGGTATAGTGACTTTGTTAAAAAGGGCTTCTATTGAGATATCAAGCTCAAATAGTGCTCTAAACATTTGATGATATGTCTAGGTGACAGCATCCACACTTATATCATTGGAAAAATTGCTGAGATTATGGTTGATATAGTGGATGACAGGCTAAGTGATAACTATATTTAGACTACTAGATTATGGCATAGTTATAGCGCCAGCTTATAAAATTGCAAAGGACTTCTAAAAAAACCAGAATGATGTCAAAAGTGAAAATTTGTAGCAAGACAACCATGCATCAGAAAACATGGTGGTGATAGAAGTGAATAGATATTTATGATGTAGCTTATGCTCAGTTCCACAATAGGACATGTGTCAAGATCTAGAGATATTTGATTTGTGGAAAACCATCACACATTGTAAACGACTTCTATAAAAAGCATAATGATGTCAAAATTATAAAGTTACAGTAAGGCACCCATGTATCATCAACAAGTAAACAGGGTGGTGATGAAAAAAGTGAGCAACTATTTATGATGTGGCATGTGCTCAATTCCACAATAGGAGATGTGTTAAGATCTAAAGAGATTTAATTTGTCAATTCCGGTTCCTCTAACTGCATGACCATTCATGGTGGCTATTGATTTAAAGACATGTAAAAAATGGAAAAACAAGGTTATGTAGAAACAGGTGATGATACTGTGCATACCATTGTGCATGTTGGTAAAGTACTATTGTCTATGCAGTATAGAAAAATAAAGTACTTGTTGGCAGATGTACTTCATGTTCTAAATATAATAAAGAACTTAGTTTCTATTGGACATATATTTGGGGAGGGTCTGCAAAGTGAGGTTCAATACTTAAAGAGTGTTTTGTGAAAGACTTCAAAATCAATGTTTCTTGGTTACAAAGGGTAAAAGAAATGGTAGGATGTTTACTTTGGATGTTAACATGCCTCAAGTGAAGGCTGCCTCAGGTGAAGGAGGCAGCCATGTTTGTGCATGGGATAGGTATCATTAAAGATATTGGCATAAAACACAAGCATATTGGTCATGTGAATATAATACAATAGCTAAGGTTTGTGTAGGCCCAAAATATTATTGTAGGATTGCCAAAGTTTAAATTTAATGATATGTACAAAGTATGTGAAGCAGGCCAGGTTGGTAAGAAGGCCAAACATGCTTTTCCACAAAAAAAATCATGTCAATGCAAGGCCATTGGATGTTATACATTCGGATGTATGGACACGAAGACTGCAATAATTGTAGGTGTTATGTTACATTTATTGATGATCACAGTAGGAAAGTGTAGAGTTATTTAATGAAGGAGAAAAGTGAGGTGTTTGCTTACTTTTATAGATTTAAAGCCTTGGTTAAGAAGGAAAAAGGCATACAAATTAAATTCCTGAGATCAAATGGTTATAAGGAAGAGTATTTCTCCAATGAGTTCAATGATTTTTTGAGAAAGCAGAAAATCAAGAGACAGTTCACATGAAGACATACTCCGCAATAAAATGTCATTATAGAAAGGAAAAATAAGCACATTACAGAACTGGAATGTACCTTGATGTCTGAAAATAATATGCCATATTATTTTGGACAGAAGCAACAACAAAATCTTATTTATATTATGAACATGATGCCCATTTTTGACACCTAAATAAAGCTCTACATGTATTAAACCATATGTGTCTCACTTTTAAAAGTGTTTAGATGTATTGTATATATGCATGTTCTTGACAACGTAAGAAAAATGTTAGATACCAAGGTCAAGAAAAGCATCTTCATTGGTTATGCTTTGGATCAAAAAGGTTATAGATGTTATAATTCTACCACTCATCAGATGTGAGTAAGTAGAGATGTTATCTTTGATGAGATGAGTAGGCGCTATGAACCAATGAAGTCAACTGAAGATGCAGATGTGAGAAGTAATGATGCTACTACACATGTGGAGCAACAATCATAGGTGTTTAGTGGACCTAGAGAGCCCTCTAACAATGGATCCAATGTTAGTCATGGTCAAGCAGGTTGAGAACATATGCGGGTACACACGTATCAAAGAAAAGGAAAAGGTAGATCAACCTTTTATCCTGATCTATCAATAGGTCACTCATATGTGGATGGTGACTCTAGTGGCTCCAATCAGAGCCTTGATGTGAGGAGCTTGGCATTCTGTCAATGGTTACTCCTAGCACAAGGAGAACCATGGATGTTTTGAGAAAACTTGGCTAGATAGATAGGTGTATGCAGGTTTATAAGGGTTTACAGCAGATACCTTGTTGATAAGTTGAGATATGATGGATACATTGCCCATCCATATGCTTATATGGTAAACCAAAGTAGGAGTTGGATTCCATTTATTTGTTTCAACACAATAGTAGAAGCACTTGGAAATAAAAATTGAAAGATGACATGAATGAGGTGATGTCAGCATTGGATGCAAATACAACATGGAAGTTAGTCGCTTTACCTAAGGAAAAGAAGACAATTGGATATAAGTGGGTATATAAGGTCAAGCATAACTCAGATGGATCAATGAGTAGATATAAGGCAAGGTTGGTTGCTGCCAAGGGTTATGCATAGACCTATGGAATTGACTATGAGGAGACATTCATCAGGTTTACGAGAATGGCAAACCATCGTGAGGGCTATCATTGCTATGGTTGCAGAGCAAAGGGTTGGTCTTCACATTAGATGGATGTAAAGAATGATTTATTGCTTGGTGACTTACAAGAGAAAGTACACATGAAGCAACCCCATTGGGTTATGAGAGTGATGTACACACTGAAAGTTCATGTGTAGGAGGTCGAGTAAAGCCTTGTATGGCTTAAAGTAGGCACCCAGAGCATGGTCAAACAAGATCAAGGAGTACCTTGTTACCATTGGATTTTAGATATGATAAATAGAGGGATCAAGTTGTTAGTCATTTATATGGATGACTTGATTATCACCTGGTGATAGGTGATGCTCATATACATGATGTCAGAAGGCTTTTAAAGAAGGGGTTTAATTTATATAAAAAGGATAGATGAAGGGATCATGAGATTTTAGTGATTTATGTGAATGACTTGATTATTACTGGTGTGATAGTAATGCTGACATACATGATATCAGGAGGCTTTTGAAGCTTAAGTTTGAGATAAAGGATTTGGGTGAGCTGCGGTATTTCTTAGGCTTGGAGGTGGTGAGATCACCTCATCCCATATTATAGAGGAAATATGGGTTGGACATAATGCCCAAGTATAGATCTCCAAGTATGGAATCCCAAGCTATAAGCCTATTTCAGTGCCATTAGAGTAGCACACAAAGATTTTAGCACATACAAGTGAGCTATTAGAGGACCCCACTATGCATAGTGTGTAACTTGATCTACATGACCATTGCTAAGGTAGAGTTACACACTATGCATAGTGTGTAACTTGATCTACATGACCATTGCTAAGGTAGATTTAAGCTATGCAATTGGACTTGTGAGTTAGTTTATATAGGCCCCCAAGAAGCCACACTTGGACATTGTGGCTAGATGGATTTCCATGTACATAAATTCTACATTTGATTATGGATTTTTCTATGAGACTAGCAGAGAGATACAACTACATGGGTTGCCTATTGGGTTGGTAGTGTCATAGGCTGGAGATCTACCAGCTACTTTATGTTTTTTGTTGCTATGAGTTAGAAAGAAACAACCTTGTTAAGTATAGAGGAGACAGAGTAAAGGACACTAATGTGGTAGCTTGGTTTTAGAAGCTACTTGTTGATGATATAAGTGAGGCCGTGGGAATAGGATCGTTATCGCTATTGTGACAACATGAGTAGCATACAGTTACCCACCAATTATCCAAATATGCCATGCTAGAACAAAACCAAATACATTGAGGTGCATTATCACTTTGTGAGGGAAAAGCTTCTAGCATAGCTGATATCTTCACAAAGTCACTTGGTGTATAGAGAAGCTCCCCAGGTTTAGGATCTTACTTGGATTACAATGTGTGGAGTTGAGCTTGAGTCATGGTGTTGAGATATCAAGCTCAACTAGTTCTCTACACATTGATGGCCCACCTAGGTGATAGCATTTGTAGTTACATCATTGGCATGGTTGGTGAGATTATGGTTGATATGCTACCAGCCTCAATGACATGTTCTGTGATAGCCATATTCACTTTCCCTTATAGTATGTACTCTTATCTCTTTAGTTTATGGTAATAGAGAAGAGAAGAAGATAGAAGAAAATCAAGCCATCCATATCTCTTATGTCTTGCTCTCTTGTGTATGTGTGTTTTTTATAAGGATCTGAAGATCATCTCCCCTGCATTAGCTTCAAATGGAGAAGGCAAGTTTTCAAGTCGAGGAGATTTGTAGGAGGAGTCTTGTAGCCTTTTATGTTCACAGCATCATATAGATCTTCCAGTGTTCAAATCCTCTTAGTCACAAAATGGTATCACATGACATTTCCATGTTATGGATCTTGAAGGTGATTGTATTGCTAATGAAGCATGGTCTAATATTTAGTAGCAATAATCCATTCCCATTTCAAAATTAAGTCTATTTCCAACATAAACTCAATCACTAAGAACTCGTGTGGTTAAGGGGGTTAGTTTGCATGTAGATAGTATGTTCAAAGTACCCCAAAAATGGAATATTCATATCATGCATAAATGGAATCTTCTCAGGATGAGCTTGTAGTGTATGTTGACCTAATAACTTCCATAGTTCAAAGGCCATGAGATTATGTTCATGCTATGGATAAAGTTGATCTTGAAGTTTGTTTATATTTCCAAATGGCTTAAATCCTACATTAAATCTTGAAATATTTAGAGTAGGTTCAAGTTTAGGAAAAGGGTTTCAAGATCCATGAGTTTAGGTGGTAAAGTTTGCATTTTTAGTAGGCTCCTCTTCTTATAACAGTAGTGTGAATGTGGTCACTAGGTGTTCTAAGGTGACAATTTACACTAATAGGTCAATATATTACTGAGAACTACTTAACCAAAAGCCACCCAAGATAATTTCGTCAAGGTCATTAGGAGTAACCTAGATCTCCCATTCTATGTTTATCCCCTCAATGAGGGTAGTGAAATAACCTTGTATTTCCCACTAGCATCTAGCACATCAATGTGTCTAGGGGTGAGTGTGCGTTGTCCCAAAGGATACCCAAGTTTCCTCGGATACGATGTTGTAGACTAGCTTTAGGACTAATCACTGCTTTTTTCGTTCAACATTCTTTCCCTTAGGAAACTCTAACCAAACTTTGATAGGCTCCTCAAATGCAATCATGGATATCTTAATTTTTCCTTTAGTGTGTCAGTTTCTTATTCACTTTGACATTAATTCATTGAATCTTTATTCCTCGAGATTTGTTCTAAAGCATAGCCTTACTCATTTTGGATCTCCACATTCTTAAGAGTACCCAATGTGTACAGTGGTTTCCAATGTGTACAATGGCACTGCAAGTCCCCTTACTGAGACTTGTTTAGAAGGTTGTGAAGACAAGATAATCTTGCCCACCATCACATAGGTAGCCATCAATGTAACTCTTGAAGTCTAGAACTTGTGTGAGAAAAAATGGTGTTGGAGATTATGATGAGAACAATTTATGAATGTATCCATCAAGTGCAACAAAGTGAATGCATTACTAGTTCTCAATCTCTCCAAAAACCTGCTAAACATTGCATCTATATCCTCATACGCATACCCTACCATTAAGAATCCCAAATGTATCAATTTGAAAACACCCCTTGAGGAACAAGGAGAGAAAGTTATGTAAACAAGTACCGATTTTTGTTCTCTAAAGCAAAATTATCCAACTACAGTGATAAGTTCTCCAGTAATTTGTAGAAACCAATCCTTTGTGTTCAGAGTGTTTTTCTCTAGAAGTTTAATTGGTGTGGGAGATCAAGAGCCTTAGTTCCCATTCTTGCTTCTAGAGCAGCTAGTTAGAGTGTTGGATTGAAGCAAGATTTTGCAATGATATGAACCTTAGTCCAAGGTACCCCGGGCTAGGTTAGTCATTGAGAGATGGAGTCTCAGAGTCTGAATGGGGCCTAGTCTCATCATAAAACAAAAAGTTTTCACAAACTGTCCAAGCTTAACTATTTTTAGTAGGTGGACACACTAGGATTTGAGACTTAAAAAATCCGCTCTCATTGGTTACCCTCCTATATATTCTCGTGTATTAAAGCAAATTTGTGTAGGTTAGGGGCTCATATGAATGTCTATTTATTAATTTTTAGAAAAGAACAAAATTTGGCTAAGTTTGAGACCTCAAGAGCCATCATTCTTTCTACTTCTGGCTCCAATAGGCTGATGGAGTATAGCATTCAAACAAAACTTAGCTAGGAGCCATCAACAGCAGAGCATTATATTCAAACAAAACTTAGCTAGACTATGAATCATTGCAGGAGTACCCCCCATTCCTATCAAAGTTTTTACAAACAATAATTGGTGTGAAAGCTGAGAAGAATGTGGAGGGGGTGAGCTTGAGCTCCTTGTTGTTGCAAGCATATTTCTTCATACACGCATAGAAGAAAGAGTAGGCAACCATACAATAAAGAGAGATGAATGGCTGAATTTTCTTCTTTCTTCTTTACTTCCCTATAACCATAACATGAAGATAAGAGTACATACTATATGGGAATGTACTCTACTACTAAAACATACAAGATCCATAGTGTGAACTCGACCATATATGAGCTGGCACTATAACTATGTGTCGCAACGCTACTAAACCAAAGTGGTTATCATACAACATGTAAAAAGCTAATAGCATATCAACAGTAATCTCACCAACAATGCTAGTAGTATAAGAACATAGGTGTCATCTTGGAATTTCATCATATCCACACTAGTTGAGCTTAGTATCTCAACACTCCCCTTGAGCTTAACTCCATACCCTACACTCCAAGTAAGATCAATGTCTTTGTGAAGATATCAGCCACCTACTCATCCATGCTAACATACAACAAACCCACATCACCTAAACATTTTCACTCATAGAATTATAATGCACCTCAATGTGCTATGTCCTAGCATGATACACTAGGTATGCATGAATAGGTGGACCAAAAATGATACACCTATGTCCCAACAGTAATAGACAATGGATTTTAACTGGTTGTGAAACACTTCTAGGCATAGTTAGAGAATCACGCTACCTCACATGTTGCTAGAGCAAGACTCTCATACTTAAGCCTCTGTACTCGACAAAGGAACCATCAGCTTCTTCTTGTTGTGCACTCTAGCTAATAGTAGCACTCCCAAAAGAGAACATAAAGCCACTAAATATATCTCATGTCAAAGATAATACTATTCCAATTTGCATCTATGTACCCATGTACTTGTATATGTATCCTAGCCTCTCATAGAAAAGTCCATAATATGTGCTATGAACTTTATGTTCCTCCTAGCCATGCATTTTAATGTGGCTTCCTTGGGGCATTGACTCACAAATCCAACTAAATAGCTTAAATGGGTGGTTGTACAATAAGGTTCCTCACTTTGGGACCATCTCATGCGGATGGGACACCCTTGAAGCACCTCAATCGATCTAGACATCCAATCAAAACATCCCAAGTAGCAGTCCAGTAGAGATTCAAGAGTAGAGATTCAAGACGTGCCTCGACCAAGTTATCGAAACTACCACCTCTAGGATAATGCCAATCACCATGTAACTCGACTAAGTTATGTGGAGGGCACTATGCAACTCGGTCAAGGTACATAGCGGACATCCACGTATGGTTGAGATTGAGGTGTGAGGTGTACATAGCGGACATCCACGTATGGTTGAGATTGAGGTGTGAGGTGTACATCCTCGTAACTTGATTGAGTTACGTGGTTGATATCCACGTACGTGCCACCTATATCGAGCTGGACATCCACCATGAAACTCAACCGAGTTACAAGCTACATACGTGGATGTCCAATATGTAACTCAACCGAGTTATATATTTACACCATGACATACATGTACATCAAGCATGCACCTTGACAACTATGTAAATAAAGAAAAAAATCCCCAAAAAAATCCCACGTAACTCGAGAATATCCAACTAAAGTTAGACACATGTGCAGTTCGTCGACCACATCCCGAAGAATTAAAATATTATTTTTTAATTTGCACATAACTCGATCGAGTTACATAACTCAATCAATTTACATTAAAAATCTTTTTTAATTAAAAATTTACTTTTTGTTCCATTTTTTAAACGTAACTTGATCCCTTTTTTAAAATAATTTTTTTCCTTTTTTTTGGTAACTCGGTCGAGTTACCCAAAAAAATATTTTTTTAATTAAAAATAAATCATTTTTTTGCAACTCAACGAGTTTGTTGAGATGTCAAGCTCAACACGAGCTAACACTTATGATATGCTTGGGTGACTATTTTTGCCACTTACATCACTGGCATGTTTGGTAGGATGCTGACATGATAGATCTTCCCGTGATTCTACAGCTAGACTACCAGCTACTAGTTCACCCTAAGTTATGGCATACTTATCTTGCCAGCTCACTTAGTGTGTTCACATTATGGACTCCATGTACATACTACTTTAGTACTTATGTTGTATTTCCCTTATCTTTTGGTAGAACCCTTTTGTTCTGAAGAAGAAGAACAACAATTTCTCTTGTGTGTTCTTCTAGGTTTTGTGTGGGTGTGTGTGTGCTTGCAAGAGCTCAAGGTCTTTTCTTCCTTGCATCTTTTCATGGTATCAAAGCTTGGTTCATGCTAAGAAGCTGAGCAGCAAGCAAGAGAACCACAGGAAGCGATCTCAAGGGTAAGAGCTTCACCTACTCTGTTCCCCTTTGTGTTGGCTACTACACCCTTGTTGAGAGCTCTTTGGGAGGCACCGGCAAACGAAATCCAATTGAGGAGATGTCTTCACGGGAGCGGAGCTGTACGGAAACTATATCGTCCTTTGGACATAATGTTTGTGGCTGAAAGGGTTTGCAAGATCAAGGTGTCCAATTGAGGAGATGTCTTCACGGGAGCTGAGCTGTACGGCAACTATATCGTCCTTTGGACATAATGTTTGTGGCTGAAAGGGTTGTTGCAAGATCAAGGTGTCCAATTTGTACTGGATTGGGATAATGCTTAGAGAGAAAATTTGAGGGGACAAGGTACTTCAAATGAGATCAAGCAACGAATAGAAATTACACATACACTCAAATTAACCCGATATAAGTTAAATTAATATAAATTAATCTTATTAATAAAAAAATATGATAAAATGATTAAAAATGATATTTCCATACATAAAGTGATCCAAATTTTTTCCCATAGATGCACCATTACAAGTACACTAATCCCTATGGGTTTTAGATGATTTATATCAAAAATATAATTTTACTAATTATATTATTAATATTTGTAGACCTCCTGAACTCGATAGAATTTTGGAAAAGAGATCCTTAAAAATCCAACCATTGGATTTGCAATTTTATGTGACCACCACATTCTACTAATGTCTCACTATCTACCAATCTTTTGATCTACAAGATTGAGCATTTTAAGTGGTAGTTATTATGGGTGCAAAAAGTGGCATTTATTATAACACTTTAAAGATCTTAAAATATTTAAAGAAAATAGATAAATATCTTAAAATTTTCTCAAAAAATCAAGTTATGCTCTATATTATGTGAAGATCTAAGGTCCAAAGTGGGAATCTCATATGAGTTTATATTAGCATTTTTTGGAAACGGTCCACATTTAGGACAGGGTGTATACATTGACTTTGTACCTAAGGAAATGAGGACTTTTGACTGTCTAATGCTTACTCAAATTATGCAACTATATTCCCAACTTTGCATGTGATGTTCCAACAACAGAACTCGAAAGGAAATTCCTTCGTTAGCTAGGAGAGATTGGCTACTAAAGGTAAACAAATGCCTGCTTTTTTACTATTTATAGGGTGCCTGAGTGGACAAAACTAGGCATCGTTAGCTAGGAGAGATTGGCTACTAAAGGCAAACAAATGCCTGCTTTTTTACTATTTATAGGGTGCCTGAGTGGACAAAACTAGGCATCGTGATCCTGCAACCACCCGAAAACGCGTTTTGGATGTGTCTTAACCTTTGTTTTTCACTTCAGAGGCGGGCATTACGGGTAAGTTTCGATTCTCTGCAAAATTCTATTTTTCAAATTGTCAGAAAAGGGAAATTGGTTGTGCAAACACTGTGTGTACTGCAAGTGTGTACTGCAAGAGGCCTTATAGGTGATATTGGGTGTATGTATGTAAATTGGCGTCACTGGTTGTGACAGTATGGGTGCAATACAATACCAGTGCAAAGAATACAACATTTTGTGTAGGACAACCAAGAGTGCTATTTTGGTGAGTTTGTGTTACAAACGAATAATGGAATTAACCAGATGCAGAGAAGCTTGATAAGAACAACTTCCATGCTTGGAGGTCTAGATTGACAAATTTGCTGATCGGAAAAGACTATTGGGACTACATTTAAAGGTGAACATGAGGAGGCACCAGAGATACCCGAGATCAATCCAATTGCAGATGTAAAAGAATATAAGGATTGGAATCAAGGAGCAAGAAAATTAACATTACAACCAAATAGGGTCCTATGGTGATAAAACTTTGCAAGAGTGTATACCTGGACCCCACCCTCACTCTTGCAAAGTTTGGTTCACCATCAGACCACATTTGGTTGTAATGTGCATTGGAACGGCCCAATTTTCAGCAGGGGGCGCTCTAAGACCACAACACATTGAAAATTGGGCCCTTGGCATGCATATTGCACACAAATGTGATCTGATGGTGGTGAAAAAACTTTGCAAGAATGTGTATTTGGACCCCACCCTCACTCTTGCAAGAGTCTAGTCACTATCAGACCATATTTGTTTGCAATGTGTCTTGGAAAGGCCCAATCTCTAAGGCCACAACACATTGAAAATTGGGCCTTTTCGATGCACATTGCAACCAAATGTGGTCCGATGGTGACCAAACTTTGCAAGAGTGTAAATGTAGACCTCACCCTTACTCTTGCAAAGTTTAGTCACCATCGGACCCAATTTTTAGGGGGCTTTCTAAGGCCACAACACATTGAAAATTGGGCCTTTCCAATGCACATTGCAACCAAGTGTGGACCTATTATGGGAATAAATTTTAAGCTCTCTTACAAATATTATTCTACCCTCTTAGACAATTTAGGGATACGTGGATTATCTTTGCATCAAGCCAAATCATGTTGATATCATGGGTGATGCTATTATAAATATTAATACATTTGGTATACATTAATGTATGGTTGGAGCCTCCAATGTTTGTTACAGTTGGTTTAGCAATTAGATGATTGGGCTCAAACCTACTTCAGTAGAGCTAAATTAATCCATACGATTGGCTCATGGAGAGGCTAAGAATTTAGAAAAATCATTTTTCAAGAAAAAGGGTGATTTGGTGGTTTCTGCAGAATGGTTTGCCACCTCCTTTGTCTCCTGGTCCTTTCCCTTTGGTTAAAATTATGTAACTCTTGAAAACCTTTGATTTAGGCCCATCTTCTTAGACCCATAGCTCTGATACCATTAACACAGATCTAATTCTAGGAAAATAAGAGAAAATAGGAACTTGGAAGAAAATAGATTATTCAACCCACTTAACTCATAAAAGACCACAAATTCAACATATTCAAGATTTGAATGAATAACAAATAAAAATACTTAGCTCAAAATAACTACTCAAGCATTGGGTGCAATCATCTTCCCTCATGTGTGTGGCCTCTCCCCACACATGAGTATTTACGTAATTCTTTATTCCAAAATAGACCATAGCCTCCAAAAATACAAAAAGGTGTTTTTACTTGCACATCACTCTCTTTACTTGCACATCACTCTCTTATGCTCAAAATAGAGTTTCCATAAATTTAGGCTAGGGTTAAATAATATCACGCTTTCTAAAAATATTATAGTTCAAGTCTAAGCTTCATTAATCAAAGCTTTCCAAAATAAATCAAAATGTGCACAAGCTAGCGCATGTATATACAAAGCTTGTTTACAAAAAATACGTGTTAACAAATAATATCATGCCTATTCTCTCCAATATTTTGAATCCTCTTCGCCTATAAAATACGTGTTAACAAATAATATCGTGCCTATTCTTCCCAATATTTTGAATCCTCTTCACCTATAAAATAACCAACAATAAATTGGTAAACAAATATTTCATAAGTATACAAACCATAACCACACACATGTTTGCAAGGCGTAAGTAACCTAGGAATCACCCTTCCATACAAACGAACTGTAACAAACATTAGAAGCCCCAACCATATGTCAATGTATACCAAATGTATTAATATTTATAATGTTATCGCCCATGATATTAACATAATTGCAAAGATAATCCAAGCGTTCCCGAATTATCTAAGAGGGTACAATAATATTTTTAAGAGAGCATAAAATATATTCCTATAACAGGACTAATGGTAACCAAACTTTGTAAGAATGAGGATGGGGTCAGCATATATACTCTTGCAAATTTTTGTCACCATTGGACGACATTTGTTTGCAATGTGCATGCCAAAGGCCTAATTTTCAAAGGGCTCTCTAAGGCCACAACACATTGAAAATTGGGTCTTTCCAATGCACATTGCAAACAATGGTGACCAAACTTTACAAGAGTGAGGGTGGGGTCCACATATACGCTCTTACAAAGTTATCACCATCGGACCACAATTGTATGCAATGTGCATGCCAAGGGCCCAATTTTCAAAGGGCTCTCTAAGGCCACAACACATTGAAATTTGGGCCCTTCCAATGCATATTGCAACCAAATAAGGTCTGATGGTGACCAGGCTTTGTAAGAGTGAGGTCGAGGTCTAAATTTAAACTCTTGTGAAGTGTGGTCACTAGGCAGACCACATTTGGTTGCAATGTGCATTACAAAGGCCCAATTTTCACATGCTTTCTAAGGCCACAACACATTGAAAACTTGGGTCGTTCTAATGCACATTGCAACCAAATGTTGTCTTATTGTAACCAAACTTTACAACACTATATATGTGGACCCCACCCTCTCTCTTGTAAATTTTGGTCACCATTGGACTAGTTTGGTTGCAATGTACGTTGGAAAGGCCCAATTTTTAAGTGGCTCTCTAAGACCGCAACACATCGAACATTTGGCCTTCCCAATGCACATTATAACCAAATGTGATCCTATGGTGACCAAAATTTGCAAGAGTGTCTATTTAGACCCAAACCTCACTCTTGCAAATTTTGGTCACCATTAGACCACATTTGGTTACAATGTGCATTAGAAAGGCCCAATTCTTCTTGAGAAGTGAGGTGCCATAGAGCACAAGGAAGAGGTAGGGAGTGAGATGAGTAGGCAAAAAAGTGAAAATCTTAGCATGAAGCCACATCAGCGGTTGTTTCTCAGCTATAGGCGTTTATTTTCACCGACGGATTTGTCAATAAAGTCATAGTTCGTCCAATTTATGCTCTACTCCGTTTTCTGGTCTTCTGCTCAGCTAAATGCTCTTAGCCACATGTTTTCCATGATATAAGCTATATACATCTTAATTTTTGTGGCATTTCATCAACCGGTTGAAGCACATTTATTACTAAAAAACCAGTTGGCTGAAGACTGACAAAAATCGATCGTTTCTTGTGTTTTTGAGCTCATTTGCCCAGTCTAGTCTTTGACCCTCATCAAGGGCAAGAACCTAAAGCAAAAATCCCCTTCAATTTTTGCCTCCTCAAGCTTAATTGAAGCCTTCAAAAATCAATCCTATTAATCACTGTGTTTAAGAACTAATCAATATCATTAGTATAATATTAGCAAAAATTAGGCTAATTAGGGTTCAAATTTAAAATTTTAGGGTGTGAATCTATATTGGGAATCCCTCTCTTGCATCCAAGTCTATTTCATCCATTTTTTATTGCTCAATTTGAGCGTTTTTCACTGCATTCAGTTCATTTTTAGTGCATAGTTTGCAACTAAATCATCTTCATGAGCTTGAAATCAATCATTGCCCGAAAAATCAAAGCTTAATCTTGTAAGAGAGTATAGACACTGCCATAGAGACTTGTCACAAAACTCATAGTAAGACCCTCTCATAGCATCAAACATTGCGAAGTTCATTGGGGAAGGGCTAAATCCTTGGGAAACTTATCATGGAAAAATACATGTGCATAAGCATCAAAAGCAAAGGAAAAGTGCAGTAAACACTATCATGAGCATGTCTAAAGCACAAGTGCATGAAATGAGCATAGCATACAGCATGGCATCCACACTAAATGCATCAAAGGCAAAGGCACACTAAATGCATCAAAGGCACATAAGGAAATCAAGAAACAAGCATCAAGTGGCAACAAGAAGAACGACATCCACACCAAACAAGTTGTCAAAGAGCCAAGAGCCAAGCCAAAGAGCAAAGACCAAGAGCCAAGAAGCAGCCAACGAGGTGAAGAAGAACACAACACTGACATGAAGAACAAAAGAAACAACAAGGGATCTTCATCAAGAAAAGGCAAGGAGATCTAGCAGCACTAAGAAACATCGATCTACCACCACTACCCTAGCCATCTATTGTAAAAGAGGGGTCACCATATGAGTACACACCCATCTTATCATCTTGTTTGTTATGTGTATCTAGCTGACTACCTGAGAGTAGCTAGGTAGCCGACTACCTGAGAGTAGCCAGTTGAGCACCTAGGGGGGTAATGATTGTTGTAATTCACACCTCTAAAAACCTCTAAGCTAGAGAGTAACCAAGCCAAAGAGCCTCTGAGTTACCCAGCCAAGTTAGAAATGAGGGGGGGTGACGACATGTTGTAAACCTCGCATTCGACCATCTTGAGTAGTCCAGAGATATGGCACCAAGGGAGGGTGTTGAGAAGTGTGGTGCCATAGAGCACAAGGAAGAGGTAGGGAGTGAGATGAGTAGCCAAGAAAGTGTGAAGCCTAGCATGAAGTCACATGAGAAAAGGGATTTATCCCACATTGTTGTACAAGCCCAAGGGTGTACGTCCTCATATAAAAGGGGGCCATTTCAAGCAATGAAATCATATCACTTACACACATCTCAATCCTCTCTACTACTATGAGTACAATTCTTAATCTTGTAACCTAATTGTTCTTGAGTCTATTGCACACACTCATCATTATGAGTAAGCTTAGATTATACCCACCTTAGATTAATTCACTCTAATCATATTAGATTAGTGTAGGAATAGTACTAATCATCTTACTCATGCACATGATGTCCATGGATTTCAACATCTCTAAGACCACAACACATTAAAAATTGGCCCTTTCCAATGCACATTGTAACCAAATATAGTCCGATGGTGACCAAACTTTGTAACAGTATATATAAACCCCACCCTCACTATTACAAAGTTTTTTCACCATTAGACCTTATTTGGTTGCAATGTGCATTGGAAAGGCCCAATTTTCAGGCGGGCTCTCTAAGACCACAACACATTGAAAATTGGGCCCTTCCAACATACATTGCAACCAAATGTGGTTTGATGGTGACCAAACTTTGTAAAAGTGTATATGTGGACCTCACCCTCACTCTTGCAAAGTTTATTCACCATCAAAACTTAGGTGGTTGCAATGTGTGTTAGAAAGGTCCAATTTTCAAGGGGCTATCTAGGGCCACAACACATTGAAAATTGGGCCTTTCCAATGCACATTTCAACCAAATGTGATCCAATAGTGATCAAACGTTATAAGAGTGACTTAATGGTGACCAACCAAATGTGATCCAATGGTGATCAAACGTTATAAGAGTGATCTAATGGTGATCAAACCAAATGTGATCCAATGGTGACCAAATGTTACAAGAGTGTATATGTGGATCCCACCCTCACTCTTGTAAAATTTGGTCACCATTGGATCTTATTTGGTTGCAATGTGCATTGGAATGGCCCAATTTCCAAGGGGCTCTCCATATTGAAAATTGGGAGATCCAATGCACATTGCCACCAAATGTGGTCCGATGGTGACCAAACTTCGCAATAGTGGATATGTGGATCCGACCCTCGCAATAGTGGATATGTGGATCCGACCCTCACTCTTGCAAAGTTTGGTCACCCCATCAGACGTTATTTGGTTGTAATGTGCATTGGAAAGGCCCAATTTTGCGGAGGCTCTCTAAAGGCCAAAACACATTGAAAATTAGGCCTTTCCAATGCACATTATAACCAAATGTGGTCTGATGGTGACCAAACTTTGTATGAGTGAGGGTGGGGTACACATATCACTCTTGTGGTCCGATGGTGACTAGACTTTGCAAGAGTGAATATGTGTACCCCACCCTCACTCTTGCAACATTTGGTCACCATTGGACCACATTTGGTTGCAATGTGCATAGGAAAGGCCCAATTTTAATTAAATCTAAATGATATCTTTGGTTACATTTTTAAAATAGAGAGGATTTTAATATAATCTTTATTTTTGAAAATATTTTATAATAATAATTCTAAAAAATAAATAAATCTTTTTTAAGAAGAAGACACAAAATATATTTCTTTTAACTATAAGATAATATATTATGTCATTTATATATGTTATTTATTTTTTAAAATTAAATCTTATTATCTTAAAAAAATTTAAAAAAAATAAAAATGTACCTTAAAATTATATTGAATAAATTTACAAAGTTATTTTTAAAAAAAATCATATATGTTTTCTAATTGATGTATATTTTTATTTAAAAAAATTAACTATAACAAGAGTGTTTTACATAGATATAGATGGATTATCTATAAATTAAAAATATATATTTTTTACATGTATGTGAAACTATGAATGGATACACCCATGCATGGGAGGTGATGATGATGACATGAAAACTTGAGTTGATGATGTGGCATAGTGAAATACTGACGTGACATACAAGCAGCACCAACTCAAGATGATGTAATATATCCATGGTGGATGTTTTTAAGACATAGACTAATGATGTGGTGATTTGAGTGAGGTGGTAGTTGTCCCTCCTTGATGATGTGTTAATACACGTGACATCTGTCTCGGAAGTACTCAAACTTGTCCTTCCCAAGTGACTTAGTGAATATGTCAGTCACTTGCTCATTTGTCTTCACATAAGACAAATCAAGGTTGCCATGCATGTGGCCACATGTTTGACATGTCACCTACACATGGCATGCATTCCACCTCAACGTGCCATCTCAATGTGCCGCCTCAACATTAATGACATGGCATGTCACCTCACTATGCCACCTCATCATTGATGACATGGCAAAGGGGTATCCACCTAGGTTTGGTACATTACCTAACCTACTTTACCAAGAAATTACTCAAGTAGAGCTATTTTCACATAAAATGGATGAGAATACACCTTTTCTTACTCAAATTAAACCAAATTGCTTTCTATAGATTCACCATGATTAGCTCTACTTACTCACATAAAATTATTACATAATCATATAAAAAATTTACAATTAATTTACTAATTATGTTTAGCTTCTCTAAGACTTTGAAGTGAATTTCCAATGGAGATCTCAAAAAATCTAATGTTAACAATGAAATTTGACCACATGGTCACATTATCCTCATAATTGTCTATCCTTGGATCATTCAATCAAATAAAAATACATGTTTTTTAAATATAAAGATGTGCTATACAAAACAACTACTCTTTTTGTATACTTTTAAAATATATAATAATTAATGTAAAATAATTAATGTAAAATAGAAATTACTTTTAAAATAATTAATGTAAAATAGAAATTACATTCAAAAATTACTCAATAAATCAAGTTAAGATTTTCGTTACATGCCTTCCTTATGTGCAAAGTGGGGATGAAATTGGAGTTAAAAGAAGGAAGTTATTAACATTTTATGATCATATTGTCTACTCACACAAAGTCTCGCACCGCCTTCTATATCTTGAGTTTCGTGAGTCGACCAATCCACTTTCACTTCACATTTTAATAGATGAGAGAGAGAGAGAGCGAGAGAGAGAGAGAGAGAGAGAGAGAGAGAGAGAGAGAGAGAGAGAGAGAGAGAGAGAGAGAGAGAGAGAGATTTGTACACCTTATTGGGTCTCAAATTACCCACTGAAGGGGCCCCTCCTATTGCTAGCAGTATTTGCTTTATTACTTTGAATATAATTACTGACTTTGGGACTATAGATAAGCCAAACGCAAGACCTTCGGAAGACCAAGAGCCAGACTGACTGCACACCACTGTAGAAGCACCAATGATGATGACCAATCTCGATACCAATGTACTCTTCCAAGGGGTTGTAGGAAGGCTACAAGACTAAGGCTGAGAGATGGCTGAATTGGGACTGTTTCTATGGCTGTAAATATGCAACGATGAGGGCTGAGTATGCTGCATTTTCCTTCATGTGAGAGGATGGAGAAAATGATGATGGATGAATGCTGAATTCTAATGTGAAGCTAAGAAAATGTTGATGGACTGAAGCTCTTCTTTCACACTAGGCTAATGCTGATGCGTTTCTGATGGTGGTGGTTGATCACATGTATGCTTGAAGTGATGATTGAAGATTTGCTGAATGCTAAGATGAATGAGATACTACAAACTCTTGCTAGTTATATATGGGCATATGGGCTGGTTGGCTGGCTATAGAGTTGGCTGACTGAGATAATAATGCTACATGACTTTCATATATGTGATATATGATAAATTTAATGCTAATAAGCTAGCTGACTTGATATTAAATGATATCGACTGGATGATAATAAGGCTTATTCAAGACATGCAATGGTTCACATGCACATGAGATGAATGCTATGTAAATGCAAATGCAAATGTAGACCATGAACTAGTGCAAACCCTAAGGTTTCTACTGACTTCTACATGCATAAATGATTCTCTTCAAGTGGGTTAAGGGACTTGACTGACTGCTGACACTCTAAGGCTAAGGAAAGACCTATGTAGCTCATGCCTAACATATCCCGGACTGGGGCTTACAATGGGGCCATGGCATATAACAAAATCATATCCTAAAGGGTTCTACTATTGTACAATAAAGCACTGATGTGATGAGCCATCTTGTCACCATGCACTATAGTGTAGAGTGCATGTGACATTCCCTCCTGGTTAGCTTGGCAGCAGGTTCATGGTTTCCAAGTAGTCTGCTAATAACTGGGGAAAGAAACTTCTCGTCGGGTACCTCGATCTCAAAACTTCGGATAGAATTGACAGTCTTTGACCGGAACCATGCTTCCAATGATGAAGACGGATCTTCTCACTCTCAATGACTTCTGCTTCGTAAACCACGTCTAGTCGATGTTCATTTGAAACATCAAAACTTATAGTCAAACATATGGTTTTAGCCAATAAGCATGGAAAACATCATGCATCGTCCAATTGTTAAGCAACTGTAACTTCATGGAGACATCACTAAGCTTCTTAACTATAGGGAAATGTCCAAAACTACATAAAGAAATCTTGGGACAACATTTCCCACTTGTTTCAATCTCTATTTTGATATATGCACATACACCCAATACCTTTCCTTGAAGTAGACATCGCATCTAGACTTATTTGCTTGTATGTGCACTGAATAATGGCCAAGCTTAAAATTGAGGCCCAAACTGTATTGAGTACCAAACTCTGTGGAATCAATTGACCAATCTTTCAAGCTAGCCAAGTCTTTTCTAGAGATCTCGAGAATGGTAGACTCTTGCATGGTGTAGATGTTGGGCTTTCCACTGAGAGCATTTTCCACTAGGTTTTGCTTACCAGGGATGTACTCGATTATTCCTCCAAATTGGTGGAAGAGCTAACTCCATCTAGTGTGTTGATCACTCCATTGGGAACTTGGCATGGCGTGAGCCACTTAAGCGCTTGGTGGTCTATTTTTAATGTGAAAACTTGTCCATTAAAAAAAGGTTTCTAATTTTTAAGCGATATGATCACAGCCAAAATCTCTCTATCATAAACTGAATGATTTCTTTCGGGCGACATCCAAGTTTCGATTATAGTAGGCCACGAGTCTATTTTCCTGCTGAAGAATAGCACCAAAAGCTACATTACTGGCATTGATAATGACCTCGAAAGTTGCATACCAAGATGCTAACTTCAAAACAGATGCTTCTGAGGCTGCTTTCTAGAGTGCATGAAATGCATCAAGTGCCTCTTGTAACTCTTGGACTTTTTGTCGACGGGTTTTCACCCCCTTGAGCAAGTCAGTGAGAGGTGCTGTAAGGTTGTGGAAAATTGGTGAACATGCATATTGTAGGCTTGTCAAAGACCTACGAATGAACGGATTGCTTAGGCAGTCTTAGGAATGACACTGTACTCAATCCTACGCATATGAAACTTTTTCTTGATGGTGAGTTTGTTTAATGCCTTGTAATCTACACAAAGTTGTGTAGACTTGTGCTTCTTTTGGACAGATAGATGGGTGTAGCAAATGTTGAGGAAGATGGCCGAACGAATCCACCTTGAAGGATCTCAGATAACTACTTTTCTAGCTTGCCCTCTAAATTCTTGGAAAGACGATAGGGAAACTTTCTAGGAGGTCCTTCCCCAAGGAACAAATCAATATGATGATCCTCAGGCCGAGAGGGTAGGAGACTGGGTGTGGGAGATCGTCCTTAAGCATAATGTTCTAGTGTCAAGACAGGAGGTCTGCCAATTGTGGGACTGAAGATAAAGATGAGATAGCCGCTACTGATGAGGTAGAAGCCATCTAAGCACGAACATAAATCAATGCTACTTCTGCTCCCTTGTAGATAGCTCGTCAGGCCTAGAGATGAGAAATCAAAGGGATGCTGAGAATGACCCGATCCCCATAAATCATGATAGGCTTAGGAAAACCTTTACAAATAATAAAAGTAGCATGTCTCCAGTTGGGAATGGGTTCGTACTAGGGATGAAACCACTAGATTCCTAAAATCATATCACACCCTAAAAGAGGCGAGACAATGAAATCTCGCTGGAGAATGAGGCCTTTTGAACTTGAAAAGGAAATTGTTGTGCCTTTTGAGTAATGTGGGTGCGAAGACCAGGTGTAAAATCGTCCACATCCAAATGATAGGGCACTAATGTAAAACTCATTTTGGTAGCCAACTGGGGCGATATGGCATCCTCATAACTTCCCATGTCAAATAGGACGACAAAATGGCAGAGCCATAAGCTTGGATCATGCTTTTCTGTGTAGCATCAACCTCACCCTCCTACTTAGCATCAAGTACCATTGATGGCATAGGATGCATGGAAGGTAAGAGTTGAACTACATTGGTGGTAGTAGGTGGTTCTAGAGGAGCGGGAGATGTTGTGGCAACTGTGGAAGAAGGCAACTTAGAGGCTTGCGCTACTTGCCATTTTTGATAATCCTTCTTACCATGCCCAATGGTATGACAGTAGAAACATCAAATTTCTGAGTGGTACTTCCTTTGCTCCTCTGGAGGAAGAAGGTAGCCTCCAATGATGCCTACTTTAGCCTTTTCCTTGAGGGTTTTCTTAGGTTTGGATTCCTTATCCTTCTTACCCCGTGAACTAGAGCTAGAGTTGATGTCCTTCTTAGCATCTTTTAGAAGACATATTACCCTTCCCAGTTGGCGAAGCGAATTGCTATTGCTAGGGTTTGGCACTAGACTGCGCTTGTTTTGTCTTACCTCCATTCACCTTCATTTCTTCATTTTGAGTGAGTGTCAAAGCCCGGTCACATGTGTTGGGTTTAAAGTTACAAACCATGATTTATATGTTAGGATCCTATCCATGAATGAATTGATCCATCTTGGCCCGCCTAGATAACCCTAACTGCTGTGCTGAAGTGATAACCTTACCGAAAAATTGAAGCACGGGTGTGGCCCATTCTGTTTGAGTCCATAGAACTCATCTGTTTGAGTCCATGCCAGGTTGTTGGTCATATACTAGGGAAGGAGAAATCTAGTCAAGTCATGGACAAAGGTGTCCCAGTGAAAAGCTTTCATTCACTCTTTATTGAGCTCTCATTGGCGCTCTCGAGCTACGAGATCAGCTTGACATCGGTCTTCTTCAAGGTTGCGTTGAGCTTCCTCATAGTCCCGTATGTTTGCTTTTTCTTGTGACTTCCTTGCTTCTACTTCAGCTTTTTCTTCTCACCGTCTGGCCTCATCTTCTTGTCTTTGTTGTTCCATCTGAAAGAAGAGAGAGATGAAGCCAAAGGTAGCTGGTGGAGTGGGTTTTGTTACAGGGGTAGCCTCCAAAAGTTGGAGACGCTCCATGAGAAGTTGGTTTTAAGCTCGAAGTAGAGCTATGGTATATCTATGCAGCTGGTGGAAAAGCATGGTCTCCTTTGAGGAAGATGTGTTCCTGTTGATATGTTCTCTCCTCTATAGACATTTTGCTGAAGTCGGGGGTCATGCCGCCGGAGAAAGCAAAGTATGACCATCCAAGGATGCGCTCATGCTAGGATGCGGTGTGTGTGTGGACAAGTTGAATCTGAAACTCAGGATACAAAAGATAATGCTAGAACTTTTGTACTGAATAAATCATTCCATAAGTGCTTCCTACTTAGTAGTAGAATAATTCTTTTATGCTCTAGATAGCATCCGGTTGGCATAATAAATTGGTCGGAACCATCCATTCTCAAACTCTTGCATAAGCACACTCCCAATTGCCACATCTGATGCATCAACAAACACATGTGGAATGGTCTGGACCACAATCGAGTGGTTGAACAATTGGAGTGACTCTAGCATCTTGTTGACATGTATTTTACATTTCATATGGAACATCCTTCTTCGTGAGAAGATACATCGGATAAGCCACATCCACCAAATACCGCAAGAATCAGTTATCCCCCTTGATCAAACCCAAAAATCTCCCTAATTCCTTGATGTTGCAAGGTGCCATTAAATCTTTGATTACTTCCACCTTCTTGGAATCCATTGCATTTTTGATTTTGCTGACACTATGTGCCCTAAAAGGATTCCACTGGTCACTGCAAAGGCACATTTATTGAGACTTAAGTGAGCAGTATGGCACCTCTCCAAACATAGTGCAAAAAAGAGAAGACGCTCCACCATCTTGCTGAAGACACTAAAATCATCTAAGAATACTCTCATGAAAGTTACCAAGTAATCATAGAAAATCTCCTGAACCATTCATTGAATTGTTGTGCTGGAGAATTATTAAGACCAAATGTCATCACATTAGAAGCAAATGCTCCCCATTCTGTAACAAAAGTTGTCTTCTCCCCGATCATCTGGAGCTATCAAGATTTGATTATATCCGCTAAAGCTATCCAAGAAAGAATACATCTCATGCTCTACCAGAACATCCAACACTGAATCTGTAAATGAAAGCGGAAAAGGATCTGTCTGAGTTGCTGCATTGAGCTTCTAATAATCTACACAGACTCAGAGCTTCCCATTCTTTTTTAGTACATTCACTATCCGGGACAACCAAGTTATTGGATAAATAAACCCCACTTTCAAAAGTTTATCAATTTCTTCCTTAACCTACTTTGCATAATTAGGATTCATTATGTACCTCTTTTACTTGATTGGAATAGCATCCTCCTTAAGATTGATATGATCCTGATAGAACTGAGGATCAAGTCCCTTTATATCCTTGTAACTCCAAGCAAATACATCCACATATGATTTTAATAATTTCTCTGGAGATTCTGTTTAAACTCTACATCAAGCTTACTTCTACTGACCCGAACCAACTTTGGATCCTCCTCATCTCCTAGATTCATATCTTCTAGTTCATCTACTGTGACCCGATGGATATGCTTCATATCCCTTTCATAATTTTCTTCCGCCCCGGTGATGAGAGTTTGAACTTCTTCTTATACAACCACGTCATCCACGAGAGTGCTCTGGGATGTTGGGGACTTGGCCATATCAAGTTGGAGTATAATGAGAAAAACTTCTATCCACGTCCACCTCAAAGAGTGATACTAAATTTGGATTTTGGTTAGGAATTTCTTCCTCCTCATCGGCATTTACTCCTTCCACTTAATTCAATCCTTCAGCACAAACTAGGAGGACGGATTGTTGTGCAATATATCTCGAGATGCCACCTATACCTGAACTTTCTTCTTCCGGTTTCGGATTGTAATCTAATATGGTACCCAGTTATGTTTAATCTTTGCTTGTCTCAGCCATGGCCATCCCAACAACATGGGGTAAGATCCGCTAATCCCTTCCATTTTTAACACAATGAAAGCTGCTAGGAAATCACATCCCGCTATCTAGATTTCAGAATTCCAGATTAACCCAAGTAGTTTCACTCTTCGTTGATATACCATTCGGATAAAAAACAGAGCGGGTTCCAATTCTCGATGCAGGATGCCCAATCCCTGACAGGTTTTATCCATGATAATATTCACTTCGGATCCGCAAACCGACTAGATTTTAAAGGTTAACTAATCCTCTTTCTCTTCCTAAACGCTGGCCATTGTGGGTGGAACCTCAGCAAGGTAGTTTTCAACCACAAGCTTCCGAATCAACTATGTGAGGTAATTGGGTACCAGACAAAACAACTAATCCAATATTATGTTGAGCTTCATATTCTTTAGATCTTCCCAGAGATCGTACTGAAGAGCGGTCATCTTTCCACATCCGGAGTTTTTTTTCTTTCCAAACTCCCAGACAGTATCATTCTACCTTAATGGACTTGTCTTCACCGGTGTCTACTCCCCCATCTGACTAAAGCTTCCTCCTTCCTATAGCTTGTGTATAACTTCTCACCTCTTGGGCCGAGTATTGTCCAAACTGGACTTCTTTCACGCATCTTGTGTGAACTGACACTTTTTGGCCTCCTTCGTCCTTTGTGATTTTCTCTTGGATGTCACAATCTTCCCGTGCCATCCGGAACTACTTCTTACTTTGGCCTCCATTGGGCTTCCTAGAAGCAGGAACAATAAGTGTATTTTCCTTACTATGCTTTGGTGACTGCAAAGTCGTACTTAGCGGTCGATTGCGCTCAACCACTTGGATCTGGGAACAAACCTGTTGATCGTTCCGGACCGCACCTTGTGCTTCTTACACTAACTTAGCAACCTAATCCCGGACATGCTTTTGTTCTACCCAATCTGTGGGTTTGTTCTTTGTTCTTGGCAATTCATGCTGGCTCTGTGATCGTGTCACCACCAATACAGCCATTGGTGGAGTGACTTCCATAAAAGAGGCTCAATCTAGACCATATTAATTTCCGGAGCCTATGAAGCAAACCCCTCCACCTGATTTTGTTGTAATCCCCTTGATGGCACTTCTAGACCAAAACATTTAGACTTCTGATAACTAGGGGCTTTAGAGTAATAATAGTGAAAATTGACATCGGGTGCACCTCCGGACCTTCCGCACCCATAAGAACGATAAGGTGGTGAACTAGCATTTACCGGATTGATGGGTGCCACTTGTTGTATAGAAACGCTAGGTTGTACTGGACCTGTGGCTCATTGCAGACGATGAACACCATTATTATATCTACAAGCTTTTGTGCTACATATGGTGGTCTAGCACAGCAGATTACATAATACGAGGTTAGCTTGCACTCCTCCTTGGTGTAACCTTTGTTGGAGCACTTGGCACACTAGACATCCAGACGAATTTCGGATCCAGTCCCTCTTGCACTTCCTCCACCAGTGAACTTTGCCAATACTGCTAAAACAATCATTCTTCGACTTTCTTATCTGGCTGGCTCCATGTCTTCTGGTTTTGGTGCTTTGAGTTTGAATCCGAATCCGAATCCAAATCCAAGTCCACATCCAAATTGTCCTCCACTTCTTGCTCCGAATCCGCTGCTCCGAATCCGAGGAATCTAAATCTTGCTTATGCTTTCCCTTCTTAGAAGTTTGACTTATCAAGCTGTGCTCACCATGCTAGGCGGCTTCAACCAGTGCATCAAAGCCCCAAACAGTGAGATCCACCGAAGCAATGTCTGGTTTTAGCTTGTTGTGCAATCCACAAAAAAACCATCTCCCCATCAAGGCTTCAGTTTAGTTGATCCGTAGGATCCACCTCACTCTAAAGAGTGCGAAAGCATGCTACATAATCCTCCACCGACAAGCTCTTCCATTCAAACCAACGGAGCTTATCCTTCCAAAACTTTGGAAGAGGTCTGTGAAGGAAAGAATCCCGCAAGATCTGAAAAGTAAGATAATAATTGGGGCCGTATTGAGCATGCTAGTTGGTTGCCTGACCAATCAAAAGTGTTGCTGAAGGCATTCAACTTGGTAACTATGGAAACAGTGGGTGGCATACCATTGGCACACCAAATATTCTCAAAGTTGGTGATGTGGGTATTTAGATCCTCATTTTTCTTGCCATATAACTTTGGATACTTTAAGGAAACCTTGTGTGCCATTCCAATGGGTGGCAATGCTACACTACCAAGGCCCAAGGAACCAAGGATCGGGCGTTGGCACCAAGACACGGCGAGAAGGAGACCAGAAACTAATAAGTTCCATGCTCGGACAAGCCCATCTAGACTTCCGAAATCGTTGCCAGATTCTTTGTAAGTGAATTCTCCTTTGATTTATCCTTGCGATCCACATTCTGCTAACTAGCAGACTCCACAGGATTTTCATCAGCCAGCCCGGTGAGGTGAAAACGCTCCTATCGAGTAGCATAGTGTTGCTCACGGTTGTTCATGTGGTCCGTTGCTTTTAGGAATCATACCCCTACTCATTTGAGAGAGTTTCTAGATCATCCAATTCCTTCTTGGTATCTGAATCAAAGGACACATGCATGCCACTCAGTAATGGGAAATACGAACGAAAATCATTAAACCACATGGAACGGGGAATGCTCTGTTAAGTAATGATGGTGATAATAACTCGACCCATGGAAAAAATGAATGGTTTTAAATACAATGTGATCAACAATGCCCCAATGACTGGCTAACTAAATAGCAGTAAATTCAACAGGACAATAATCAATGCAAGATAGTAGATAGGCATCGACAACCATAATCTAGACATAAATAGGAACGACACTTAGCGAAGCCACATTGCGATGAATGATTTCAACATTCCTGGTCTCTAAAAGACCACGGATAATCGCACGCTTAGCTAGAAGAGGAAATACCTCAACCAGCAACAAATTCATACGTGGAAAAGAACATGCTATCAAACAAAACAAACTAAGAGGATCAAAGAAAAATAGAACACAACCGGATCGCCAAAGTGTTGGCGTATAACCAACGTGTACCATTATTCATGATAACACATTACAGACAAAGAACATAAATGAATAACAACACAGATAAAAGTATTCAAAAGACAAGTAGTCAGCAAACCATTTGTATTTACATATATTACTGCTTCTCTCTCTGTGTGCATATATGCTTCAAAGTGATTGCGCTTTGTGCCATAAGGTGTTTCTAGTTAAGATACAAAGCGACGGATACTTTTAGTATGCCAATTAAAGGATAAAGTATAACTCTTTGGTGGATACTAACAAAGGGTTAGCAACGGTAGCTAGGGTATAAAGAGAAGTAGCACTATAAGTGGAAAAATTCACGAATGCACTGCCATTGGAGCAGAACACAAAATTTGTTTATAGATATAAGTGATATTTTAGAGGACCCTACTATGTACACGTGTATTGTAGGGAGTTTGATGTACATGATTGCCGCAACACCGAATTTGAGCTTTGTTATTGAATTCAAGAGTCAATTTATGTAGGCCCCATTGGGAAGCCACACAAGGATACTCAGGTACATAAAGTCCATAGCACACTTTGGACTTTTCTATGAGACTAGAGTATCTATACAAGTACATGGACTTTTCTATATAAGACTGGAGTATCGGTACACGTTTTTGGATATATAGATGTAGATTGGGGGGCTGGTAGTGTCCTAGATGGGAGTTCTACTACTAGAGGCTTTATGTTTTATTTTGGGAGTGCTGATGTTAATTGGAGCAGCAAACAAGAAGCAACCAACGATTTCTTTGTTGAGAGTACAGAGTCTGAGTATAGGGGTGCTGCTTTGGCATGTGAGGTAGCATGATTGTAGAAGCTACTTGCAAATATGGGTGACTTTTCATTGTGCATATGTGCTCTAGCTTCTACATAAACATGCCATACCAAGCTATCCGTTGTGTCGCTCACTTATGTAGGGATTCAATCTAAGCCAATTATTTTTGTGTAAGTTACTCTTTCTTCTTTCCCGTTAACAAGAGGGTCCTTTAGATTTTGTAGTTTTGGTGACTACTATATGTAATGGCTTCCCTTTCCCCTAGAAACAAGGTGCTATAATGGCTTCCCCTTTGTTCTTTCCCCTACCTATATACAATGGCCCTTTTTTTAAAGAAAATAATTATAATTATATTTCTAAGCAATATACAAGAGTCTACTTTTTACAGAAGCCACTCATATGAGGTTTACTTAATAGTGAAGAGCTGCTCTAGACCTTTTGATGGAATATGACCCTATCTTAAGAGACGAACAATTTTCTTATCAATAAGCTCTTATTTTTCTAGTCATAAACTTATTGGCATGTTCTTTCCCGTATACAATGGCCCTTATCTTAATTAAGATCAACAATTTTCTGGTGGATAAGGTCATATTTTCTAGTTGTTGGCATGTCTAGAACGTCATTTTTCACCGTGACTTTTTGACACGTGTGACACGAATTGATATCGTACAGGAAATTCACGGTGCAAAACAAGTGGCCAGAGCCCAGAGGGGTTTCAACATACCGTAAATGATGCATGATGATTTATGGCTCTCATTAGTAAGGGAATCCATGTATAATGTGAGTGGTCGAACAGAGAGAGTTATAATTAAGGTAAATGAGGTAGATATATAATATAATCATGAAGAACGCCCCGAATTTGATTAATCCTGTGCAAGTCTAACGGTTTTTTAAAATAAAATTTCCCTTTTTTCCAAAAAAAAAATTGGGTGTTGAACTTGAATATGCGGACATCATGTTGGCTTCTCGCCTCAGGCTCTCACTCAGTTTGCTCCACAGACACGCAATCGTAATCATGAAGCCACCAGAAGTGCCAACGTGAGCTTCTGCCGAAAGCTAATTCACATGACTGTTTTGGAAAGGCTAAAGCTACCCGAATTTATCAGAAAGTTTGTCCGGACTTTTGCATTAATTATGAAATAGCTCGAATTTGATTAGGAAACCAGGGTGGGTAAGAAGTTCCCTTCCAAGGCAGCTCTGCCTTTGCTAGCTGAGAGCCTCCTCGCAGCTGCAAAGATCTAGACCTCTTGGAACTTCTAGCTGGCCAAATATATTATACATCGAACGATTGTTATGCTAGCAATTAACTAGTTGCTCTCCATAAGACGTCTGTCAAGATGATGAAAGGCCAAATTCGTATTTCTTTTAATGAGGACTAAGTCTCCTAGGGTGATTTCATCACACGTCTTTCAAGATAATCATTCACTTCCAAGATTCTTCTTTTTGCGGTGTTAGATTTTTAGTAAACATACATGAAACCAGAGAAAATTGAAGTAAACAATCATACATTTTTCAAAAATATACACTATTGTTCAATTCCTTTGGGAGAATCTTTGAAGAGGCCATTTTGGATTTTCATCCAACATTTTTCAAGGCTAGAGACCAATTTTCCCAATATTGCTTTAGGGTTGTAGTCCACGTGCACATTCTAGCCACCTAGAGGCCCACATGCCACTTGGCCAGCTCCCATGTGTGAATGCGCCAGCCATGATTAGGTTAGTCAGCTCGCCACTTTCGTGGCACATCACCTAGTGGCTTCTTGTGGCCATAGGGGTCACACCCAAGGCTTTATTGCCAGCCACCAGGGCCTATGTTCACGACTTGGCACTCTGCTAGCTAAGCACTTGGCATATTCACTTCATTGCTTCACAAAGAATGTCTCATCGCTCCTAAATAATGTAGGAGGGTGCAGTGCTGGAAAAAAATGGCATTCTACTCTATTTTTAATACTGAGAATTAAGAAAACCTTGTTGAGATTTTAAGTAGCACTTATTTTAAGGAATGATGTTTCATATATTTTAGTCATAAAACTAACCTATAGTAGAGAGTTCGGAAACAAAAAACGAATTTGATTGGTTGAAAAATGTGTTTTTTTAAAGCACTGGGTGGGTGCGTATACTTTTTTGGGGGTTGGCCTCCTTTCTGAATGCCCAAGGGAACCCATATAGATGGTACATCGGCCATAGATCAGGCTCGGCCAGCAACCTAGGAGTCCTAGCCACACCAACTAGAGTCTATTTTTTATGTAGCGTGCGAATATGCCCTTTTACAACCCCAACTATTTCATGAAAAAACGTTTCTCTGTTCGAGTCTCAGAAACGAACGTGTTCGTCTCTGACCCTGGCTCGAAAAACAAAAACAAAACAAACTATTTCATGAGTGCTTCCATCACAACTATTTCATGAAAACACGTTTCTCTATTCAAGTCTTAGAAACGAACGTGTTCGTCTCTGACCCCGACTCGAAAAACAAAAACAAAAACAAAACAAACCGTTTCTCTATTCAAGTCTTAGAAACGAACGTGTTCGTCTCTGACCCCGACTCGAAAAACAAAAACAAAAACAAAACAAACCATTTCATGAGTGCTTCCATCACAATGTGATGGACGCTGCAAGGATTGTTATTGACAGGCTAGGTCATCCTTCCAAATGCTGTGTTTAGAAGAAATAATACTCGTTTTCACAATTTACTTTACTTTTTGATAGTCACTCAAAATAAGTGACTGTATTTTACGGCCAAAATACCCAAAACAGGCATGGCACCCGTCAAAAAGCAACCTTGGGCGCCCACCGACCAGCTACAAAGATTAGAGACCTTTGATGATGATTGGAAGCACTTAAGGTAGCCAAGTCCTTAGACTCCGTTACTTTCCACACACATTACTGTAACCAAGGAGTATCATACACTCCAAGACTTGCTCCTTCACGGACCCACCAACATCGCTGGCCTTGTTGGTGGGCCCCAAGGTAGGTGATTCGTCCTTTTTCCAAGACTCTCTTCACTTTGCAAACCAATTTTTAAACATCACAGCCCTACTTCTTAATCTCCCCCTCCCATTCTCCACTCACCATTCAGATTGTTGCTTGGTCAGTCACATCTCTACCTCCTCCTCACCACGTCAAGCCTCCATCTCCCCAATACTAGCTGCTAGTTCACAGAGTTTTAAACTATTTAGTCTCTTATTTTTAGGGGAATCGATATTTGGTTGGCCTTGGAGCTTGGCGTGATTCTACTACCTAAGTACGAGCTCCTCTCGGCTGATCAGACTAACTTACAGGTACATTGCAGAGCTATGTTATGTGTAAGTGCAACCTGTGTGTACACTACATTATCGAAATTGTGCTGATCCGCTGCCAAAGTGAGATGTAAAGTTATTGATGTTGCACAATTATAGCGGAATCGTAGATAGCTATCGGGCGATTCTTCATTGGGCTTGAATGTGCACTCACTTTCTCTGATTTAATTTTGCAGTACCCGAATTGGTACAATGTCGAGACGTTCAGTACTCGTAAATGCTATGCTCCTTCTCATGTACACTGCGGGGATAGCTGCCATCGAGTATGACCGCCCAATGAGATTCCTCCAGACCGTGCCGGCAGCAGCACCTGCAACCACCACAACGCCGCCGCCGGCCACACCAGTCACAACAGCACCACCACCGGTGGCCACACCCCCACCAGTGGCACCGCTGCCACCTGCCTCCCTGCCTCCAGCGAGTCCTCCACCCACCACGCCCCCACCGGCTGCCACACCACCACCGGTTGCAACACCACCTCCGTCAACTCCCCCACCGGTTGCGACGCCACCCCCTGCCACCCCGCCGCCCGTGACGCCACCTGTTGCCGCTCCCACCCCAGTGTCACCTCCACCCCCATCCCTCTCCCCCTCCCCCTCCCCCTCTCCCTTTGCCAGCCCTCCATCACCTCTCGCTCCCACGCCTTCATCCTCCTCCACCCCCGCGCCCGCCGGCAGTGCCATTCCCCCCGCGGTCAGTATCTCTCTCTCTCTCTCTCTCTCTCTCTCTCTCTCTGTGTGTGTGTGTGTGTATGTGTCTCTCTATCTCTCTCTCGCACACACACACTAACAATGTTGGATTGGCATGTATGCAGGGTAGCCTTGCATCCCCCACAGCTGCTCAGAACTACCTTATAAGCATCCTCTTAGCAACCGTTGTCATGCTTGCTACCATCGCCCCTTGAAGATTTGGAATTTGTGGCTTATGTTTTCTTTATTATTAAACTAAGGGCTAGCTTCGGTATTTTTGAGGTCTACCTAGCCTGGATGCCAATGTACAGCTTTTTGTAATAAAACAATTGCTATCTCGCCCTTCCCTCTCCGTGGGTGCCAATTGCATAGGTTTTTGTAATGAAACAATTGCTTTCGTGTAATATTCACAGCTTAAACGTTGTCTAGTTTTGAATGTAAGGTTTAAATTTTATAAATAATTTTATTCAGACTTCATTTGTTTTTGTGCAATTTTGTGATGAGGCAGTTGCTTTAGTCGAATTTTTAGAGTCAAGTCTGAAGAGCTAGCTAGTTGGTTTTTCAAATGGCTATTTTATAAGGTTCTCAAAAGTACTAGCTAGTTGGGTGCCAAAAAATTAGCCAACTAGGAGTTTTGCTAGACGATATAAGAATCAATTAGCTTCTTTTTTTATGGCTAGTTAGCTAAACAAGCATGGTGACAAACCCAATTGCTTGCTAACCATTGAAACTCAAATACATGAAAATAATTGTGTAAAACCAACGTGTTAAGTTAGAATTTGGAAGTTTCGAAAGAGGTTTGAGGAGGTTGGGGTAGAATTTGAATTTGGAGGTTTGAAGAGGTGCGAAGCACGGACCAGCCCACTAACTTCATGTAAACGAAAAAAAAAACCACCAATGCTTCCTACATCCCATATAGACTAGGAAAGTCTAGAAATGAAAGTGTTCCCAATGATAATGCTAACCAATGAGAGATGAGAATTTAACTAGATCTCCTTTTTTAAAGTCACAACATGGGAATAGATTTGCACTGTATATATAGACTTTAGTTTTGATCACTGGTGCATTGGGGACCTGCTAAGCTTTTGGTAAACAAAACCCATGTGGGTTACAACACTAACCTACACCACTTTATAAAGTCGTGTGTTCTCGTAAAATAGTTCTGCAAATGGCTACACTCAATTGTGATTTTACCCTATAGCTCCTCCAATTCAACATAATTCCTCTCTGAATTTATTGACACCCTTACCTACCCTGATTTTTTTTTTTCACACCCAACACAAGCCACCGTACCTTTGCAGCTTCCATCTTCTTCTATCCCCACTGACCCATGGGATACCATGGTTTTTGAGTCCACCTTTCTTGGCCTACTCCATCAAGTGATTCATCACAATCATTCACTTATCCTCGAGGAGACACAAGATGTTATGGGCTTTAATCAAGAGTCGTCAGTAGTTCACAACTAAAGACGAGCCAAGTCTCTCGCTCCTGGTGGATGAGCAACAGCTAATATACCCTGGGACAAGGTCATTATCTAGAGAACTTGGTCACTCCATATGGCACCATGGAGATCAACTACTTGAACCACTACATTTCAGAGTATCTTGGTCAGGTGGAATGTGGATCATCGAAAGCACACAAGAGACAAGTGGGGATCAATCCTTAGGTTAATGTGTTGGGAGAAGACCCTATGGCCTTGCAACTGGATTGAAGGACCAAAAGCTATGGAAGAACTGCACACACTAAGAGAGACCCGAATGGATCCGATCTACATGCCGCTCCATCACAGATGTTCCTGGACCGAATTCCTCCGGTTCAAGAAAGCTAAACCCTTCTATACTTACCTCTACTTTGAAGGTCCGACACGGCTCACTACACCCGGCTCGGGATGAAGAACTTTATCGACAACAAAGTTCCACATCTAGCCATTTTACTCACTTTAGAAATGGTGCCAAAAAAAGACGTCGGGCATGTAGTCAGCTTGGTAGAATGGTCGGGTCTCATGAGGGGGCTTCGGTTAGATGCTTGTGAGCTACACAACTACACAACAGGGGCAGCTTGTGTGAGCCCATGGATTATTCCACCTTCCCAACATAACAAATGGTGCAAGAGAGGCATGGGCCAAGCATGAAGGCCTTCTATTTGATTTGACAAGTTTAAACAACAATCACAATAGAATAATATTATGTGATCAAATACTTCCATGGGCATGCCATCATCATGTTTGAGGACATGCTAGTGTCCATTTTACTCACTTTAGAAATGGCCAAAAAAAGATGTCGGGCATGTAGTCAACTTGGTAGAATGGTCGGGTCTCATGATGGGGGCTTCGGTTAGATGCCTGTGAGCTACACAACTACACAATGGGGGCAACTTGTGTGAGCCCATGGATTCCACCTTCCCAACACAACAAATGGTGCAAGAGAGGCATGGGCCCCAACCATGAAGGCCTTCTATTTGATTGGACAAGTTTAAACAACAATCAGAATAGAATAATATTAAGTGATCAAATACTTCCATGGGCATGCCATCATCATGTTTGAGGACATGCTAGACACTAGCTTCTAAATGAGCTTTGTAGTCATGGGGCGGCCGTGCTATTGTCTTTCCAACAAACCTTTCTTACACTCTTTCCATGATGCTAGAGGCATCTTCAAGGACTCTAGTTGGTGATGCAAGGATGTAGTCATATTTAGAAAGGGGGCTTTTTGATTAACATTGCCTCATTTTATCCTAATTTTGTTAGGCATTTTGCCATATTTTTGTAATAAGCCTGTTATATTTTTTTAAATGCTTTTGGATCATGCACCATGCACTATTTTTAAGCCAAGGCCACACAAGTGTGAATGATAGCCACTTGACATATTAAGCAACAAGCACGTTTTCTAAGATCTCTTCTCCTCCTCTAATCTCTTGCATGATAGCCACTTGACATATTAAGCAATATAACAAGTCATTCCCCAACAAGCACGTTTTCTAAGATCTCTTCTCCTCCTCTAATCTCTTGCATGTATTTGATTGATCAATGTGTTGCTTGATGGATTCCTTGCATGGTTGAGAGAGAGAGAGAGAGAGAGAGAGAGAGAGAGAAAGAGAGAGAGAGAGATGCATTATGTTGATATATGTATTTAGTGTGTATATGTGTATACTTTAGGAAAACTATTTTTTACTAGTATACATATTGATTTACGCTTTCTCATTGCTTGAGCTTCTTGTTTCCGCCTCTGAGACACATGAGGATATCACTTCTTCTTGTCTCCATCCAGATCATGGCAAACAAGATCGAGGATTATCTTGTTACCATTGAATTTTAGATATCCAATGTAGATTTTTCACTTTATGTGAAAAAGATAGATGGATCATGCTATTAGTCATCTATGTGGATGACTTGATTATCAGTGGTGATAGTGATGTTGACATACAGGATGTTAGGAGGATTTTGAAGCAAAAATTTGAGATGAAGGATTTGGGTGAGCTGTGATATTTTTTTGGGCAATATTTCCTCATGGCATTTTGTTATTACAGAGGAAATATTGCTTGGACATGTTGTCCAAGTATGGTATGACAGGCTGTAAGCCTATATCAGTGATATTGGAGTAGAACACAAAGCTTTCTGTAGATACAGGTGAGCTTTTGGAGGATCCCACTACATACATGCACATAGTGGGTAGCTTGATCTACATGACCATTACTAGGCCAAACTTGAGTTATGCTGTTGGACTTGTGAGCCAATTTATGCAAGCCCCTAGGAAGCCACACTTGGATGTAGCTAGATGGATTCTTAGGTACATAAAGTCCAGAGTTGATTATGGACTTTTCTCTAGTATAGAGATACGGCTACATGGATACTCCATGGATACACAGATGCTAATTGGGCTAGTAGTGTTACAGACAGGAGATCTACCAATGGTTTTATGTTCTCATTTGGGAGTGCTGTTGTGAGTTGGAGTAGTAAGAAGCAACCAATAGTTGCCTTCTCAAGTACAGAGACAGAGTACAGGGGTGCTGCAGCTTGTGAGATAGCTTGGTTTCAGAAGCTACTTGGTGATACGGGTGAGCCTATGATAGGGAAATTTTAATTTATTGTGACAACATGAGTAGCATACAGTTGGCCATTAGCCTAGTATACCATGCTAGAATGAAGCACATTGAGGTGCACTATCACTTTGTGAGGAAGAGGGTTCTAGCAGTTAATGTAGATCTGGTATATGCCAGCACAGAGGATCAGGTGACTAAAATCTTCATGAAGGCATTGAGCACAGAGAAGCTCCACATGTTTAGGATCTTACTTGGATTGCAATGTGTGGAGTTGATCTCGAGGGGGAGTGTTGAGATATCGAGCTCAATTAGTGCTATGATGACATTGATGACCTGCCTGGGTGACAGCTTCTGCACTTATGCCACTGATATGGTTGGTGAGATTATGGTCAATATGCCGCCAGTGGATGACAGACTGTGTGAGAGCCACTTCGGAGTACTAGAGTTATGGCATAGTTATACCGCCAGCTCATATTGTCGGGTTCACACTATAGACCGACCACTTTGTATGCTATAGGAGAGTACTTTCCTTTCATGTATGTACTCTTATCTTTTAGTTATATAGTTGTAGAGAAGAGAAGAAGATAGAAGAAAATTTAGCCATCCATCTCTCTTGTGTCTTGCACTCTTGTGTGTGAGTGTGTGTGTGTGTTTTTCTTACAAGGAACTCAAGCTCTCTCTCTCTCCCCCACATTCTCTTTACTCTCACACTATCCTCCATGATAATATCATATCATATTCCTATAATTCCATGATCCACTTCTGCACTTTCGGGTTATCCCCATGATATTCATTACATGTGGCACAAGGTTATAGGAGGTAAGCATAATAAAAGGTCTATAAATTAGATAGGACTTCAACCTCTTTGTAGCATATACAAGTGTTCAGAACGGCAGTTCACCCTCATGCCAACCCTTCTCAACCTCACCAGGGATTTAATATTCACGTGATCACAAGATTTTTTGTGATAATAACACATGTGAACAAGTTATTCACATGTTCTCATGTTCCCGTTCACAAAATAACAGGCCACTTGCCATTTGGGAACCCCTTAAAAGCTTGGCTACACATGGGAATAAGCTATTCACATGTTCTCATGTTACCATCTTCACATAATAGCAGGTCAGTGGCCACCTTAGAAGATTTTTTATGCCCGACAAAGATAATTTTTTAAGGCCCTTGTGAAAGCTTTGTGAATATAACATGTGATCACAAGATTTTTTGTGTTATTAACATATGTTATTAACATGTTCACATGTTCTCGTTTACGTCAGTGAAATCCCTGAACCTCACCCTTTACCTTGTTGATGTAAAATATAGCTCTTATATATGACTGCTTGGTTCCTTTTTGCATTAACACTCTGTATGTTTCCCAACACTGAGACTTAGATAAAATGGTTAACTCCAATCGGGGGGCATTATTACTGGCAGGGTAGACAAGTCCTTAAGGCTCTCAAATGCATCCTCTTCAACCTGGCTCCATTTGAAAGGATCTTGCTGACTTGCCTTTTGCAAAGGATAGACAAACTCAGCCACATACAGAATGACCTAGATAAATATATGAGCCTAGATAAATATATGAGCTTTTGGACAAAGCTCATCAACTCTTTTTAGTTAACTCGGGGATCTGCCAGCAGCCAGCAGATTATCCACTTTGATGGGTCTGGTGCTATTCCATTCTCACTTATTTCATATCCGAGTAGTACTACTCTGGCCCTTTGAGCTTTTGGACAAAGCTCATCAACTCTTTTTAGTTGACTCGGGGATCTGCCAGCAGCCAGCAGATTATCCACTTTGATGGGTCTGGTGCTACTCTGGCCCTTGCTATTTTTCATTTGATTGGGTTTAACTGAGCTCCATCATCATCCAGATCTGTAAAGACTACCTCAAGATTCTCAACATGCAGTAGCCTGCTGTCTCATCACTATATACACAAAAGTCATCCATGAATATTCTCACAAAAGTCCCCAAGTATGGGGCAAGAATCTTGTCAACCCAACTCTAAAAGCTAGCATAAGCATTAAGAAAACCAAAAGGCATCACCTTGTAGTAGCAGAACACTCCCCATGGAGTAAGGAAACTAGTCTTCTTTTGGTCCTCACAGGAGCTATTCTTATTTGATAGTGTCCACTAAATCCATCACATACTAAGTACCTTTCATGTCCTGCTACTTGATCTAGAATCTGATCTTGAAAGGGAAGAGGGTAGTGATGTCTCTTGGCTGCATCCAATGGTTTATAGTCTACACAGATTCTCCATTTATTCCCCTTCTTATGAACAATCATAATGGGAGACACCCACTCAGCATCATCTACTGGATAGATAAAACCAACTTGCAGCAGGTTGGTAACCTCTGTCTCCAAAATTTATCTTTGTATTGTTCCCAATCTCCTTAGTTTTTTAACTACTAGTTTAGCACCTTCCTTCAACTTAATTTCATGTACAACACTAGTGGTGCCCCTCATCTAAGTATAATCCTTTACAAACAATTTGGGGTATTTGTCCAATAGTTCTAAATACTACTCTTTCTCTTCTTTAGTCAGATCCTTTGCGAGAATCTGCGCAACAACTCATCCTTTGGAACATTTGGTTTCATAGTCTGAGCACAAGATGACTCTGTTAGATGGTGAGTCATAAGATGACTCTGTTAGATGGTGAGTCATAAGATGACTCTGTTGGATGGTGAGACATCATCTCAACACCACAAATGTTTGCCTCCAATTCTAACAGACTTTGGTCCACTTCTAACTCCCCATCTATCTCAAATGAGCCTGTAGAATAGTCTTCATAGCTGCTAATAGCAAAAGTTGAATCAGCTTTCCTCTCTGTCTCCAACTTATCTCTAATCTCCAAAATTTTACTTGTTTTTAGATCATACCTTATCCTTTTACCTTTGGGTCTGTGCGGGTTATTTTGGAGATTATTTGGCATTAAAGAATGCATTTTTGAACAGGTTCAGAAAGGAGAAAACTCCGAATGATGTTCTTGCAAAGATTAAAGCAATTAAGTAAAGGAAAATGTTTATGGAGGATTACACTCAGAAGTTCAATCAGTATCTGAGAAGGCTTTACCAAATCAGGATTAATGATCCCGAAGACAGCCATCAATACTCGGTATGGGCATTATGAATTCACTGTCATGCCGTTTGGATTGACAAATGCCCCAGCTACATTCAATCGCTTAATGATGCAAGACATTCTCAGAGAATACTTGGATGATTTTGTTCTTGTTTTCTTTGATGATATTCTGATTTACTCAAAGAATATAGTTGACCATGAAGCTCATGTCAGAAAAGTTCTTGAGATTCTAAGGAAGCACCAACTCTTTGCCAAAAAGAGCAAATGCACTTTCTCTGCCAACCATGTTGAATACTTGGGCTTTTTGGTATCCAAAGATGGAATTTCTCCAGATTCCGCAAAAGTCCAAGCAGTCATAGATTGGCCTGAACCAAAGAAAGTGAAAGAAGTCAGAGGATTCTTGGGATTGACTGGTTGGTATAGAATTTTTATACCAAAGTATGCTCTCATAGCTTCCCCCCCTGACTAATCTTCTCAAGAAGAATATCTCGTTTTAATGGTCTGCTAGGTGCCAGAGTGCTCTTGATAAGCTGTGAAGACCGCCTTGGTAACCAATCCCGTTCTGAAGCTACCAGATTTCTCTCTACCCTTTGAGGTAGTAACTGATGCCAATGGTTTTGCCCTGGGAGGTGCACTTATGTGGGTAGGTCATGCAGTGGCCTATGAATCCCGAAAACTCAGAATGCATGAGAGGAATTATGCTGTCCATGACCTGGAACTACTTTCAGTAGTATATGCCCTAAGTTGTGGGAGACATTACCTACTGGGACAAAGATTAACTTTGATGACAGATCATCAGAGCTTAAAGTGGATCTTCACTTAGAAGGATCTCAACATGCGCCAAAGAAGGTGGATGCAGACCCTGTAGGAATTTGATTTTGAAATCAAGTACCGCCCAGGCAAAGAAAATGTGGTAGCAAATGCCCTCAGCAGAAAAGCCTCCTTGCTTGCAATTACTGTAGTATCAAATCCTTTGATTATTGAAGCAAGAGAGAAGATCATGCAAGATAGATTCTTTGGCCCTCATTAGGAAATTTTTGAGGTCATTTTGGGGCCTTGTAAGGAAGTTTGACCGAAATATTCCCTCCAAAAAGGGGCACCGGGTAAAATTTTTGCTAACGAACTCCAAATTTGTTGGACCTCACATATTTAGATTCTACTCTTCAAAAGCTATCCATTGATATATAACACGATAGGGTTCGGAGAAGGGACAAGATAGATACCTAGAAGATTCCTTTTTGCCTGGGAAAGATTCACGTTACGTGAATCTTCCCCAGGCAAAAAGGAAGATTCACGTTACGTGAATCTTCCCCAGGCAAAAAGGAATCTTCTAGGTATCTATCTTGTCCCTTCTCCGAACCCTATCGTGTTAGTTACGTGAATCTTTCCCAGGCAAAAAGGAATCTTCTAGGTATCTATCTTCTCCCTTCTCCGAACCCTATCGTGTTATATATCAATGGATAGCTTTTGAAGAGTAGAATCTAAATATGTGAGGTCCGACAAATTTGGAGTTCGTTAGCAAAAAATTTACCCGGTGCCCCTTTTTGGAGGGAATATTCCGGTCAAACTTCCTTACAAGGCCCCAAAATGACCTCAAAAATTTCCTAATGATTGCTACCCTACTTATGCAGGAAAGCAAAACTCCACAGGAGTTGAACAGAGTTCAAGGGTACAGCCTGGATGATGGCATTATGTATTATAATCGCAGGCTATGCATTCCCAATGATGAGGGAACCAATGATGAGGGAACCAAGGGTACCCTTGAACAGAGTTCAAGGGTACAGCCTGGATGATGGCATTATGTATTATAATCGCAGGCTATGCATTCCCAATCATGAGGAAACCAAGGGTCAAATTCTGAATGAAGCCCATGACAGCCTTATAGTAGGACGTCCAGGTTTCATCAAAACCTACATGTCTGTAAAGAAAAGTTTCTTTTGGCCTGGTCTGAAAAAGGGTGTACTGAATCATGTAGCCCTTTTAAAGCTCTGTATGGACAAGATTGCTTAACTCCATTAAATTGGTCCGACCCATTAATTAGGGTCGAGATGTCTAGACAAATGCTTGACGACATGGAGCAGCAGATGTAGTCAATTTGTAAAGATATTAAAGCTGCCCAGGATCGATAGAAGCAGTATGCAAATAAGAAGAGGACAAACAGAAAGTTTGAAGAAGCAGATCTGGTCTTCATTAGAGTACGGCCCAAAAGAAGTTCTCTATCTCTTGGGAAGTACAAGAAGTTATCCCCCAAATATTGTGGGCCATATCTGATTACAAAGAAAGTAGGTGACTTAGCCTACGAACTTCTTCTGCCTCCTCATCTCAAAGTTCATAATGTATTTCATGTAAGCCTTCTAAAGAAATATGTGCCAAGCCCAAATCATGTGCTTGATGATGAAATCCTAACCACTTCAACCCAAGGGCAGATGGAACTCCAACCTGAAGAAATTCTTGATCTTCGAGAAAAGATTCTCAAGAACATAATTCTCAGAGAATTATTAGTAAAATGGAAGTTCTATCCTTTTGAAGATGCCACTTGGGAGAATGAAGCCAATCTGCGGGATTACCCCCATTTTGCGAGATGAGGGCATCTCACGTTTTTCAAGTACGAGAGAATGTAAGATTCCTCCCCAGTCTCTCAAGATGTCCAGCATCCCCTGTAATCAAATCCCTCTTCAGAAATATAAAAGATCTTGTTTCTACCAGTTTTGGCCTAGAGAGAGAAAATCTTCTAGAGAGTGGTAATTCAATTTTTAAATATTTTTGGATGGAAAAATGTCTCTTCTTATTAAAATAAGTTCCCTCGAAACAGAAGCTCAAAAAGATTTTCAGAAGGTGCATTAGAAATCAAGTATAATCTGTTAAAGAGGCCTTATCCTAAGGATCAAGATTTTTTTGAAATTTTAAATTAAGGTTCCTATAGACCAATAAGATTCATCCAAATGCAGGGAGGAGATAAATGGAAGAATAGAAGGAAAATCCCCCAAAAATGAGTAAATATTCACATAAGATGAAGAGTTGACTAAGGACAAGGTTAATAGTTAAAAAAGAGAGATATTTAGAAGAAATGATGCATTTTTGACACCTCAGTATGGGGGAATTCCCCTCATGAAGGAGGCACCTATTTCACATGTGTGGGAGAGTTTTAAACTCCCAAATAATGAGATATTTTTATCTCTCCTCTCTCCTGTTTCAACCAGATTCAAAAAGTGGACTAAACTCACCCAAAAATGGTCAAAAATTGACCAAACTCATCTGGAAAATTCTAGAATCAGTTGGCTTGGTTAGAAGCTCACTTTTTCCTATAAATAGAAGCCTTCCCCTTTGTTGAAGCTTAATAGTATTTTTGCATTGTTACCCTACTTCTCCCAAGAGCTAAAAACTGTGAATTTACTCATAATTCATTAGTTTTTGACCTTCCCTCTTCTAAAGATTGGTGGCCACTCTTGTTTCAAACAAGAGTAGATCCCTCAAACCATCAAGCCAAAGGAAAGCTCTCAAATTCTCCTTGTAAGTTTGAGATTCTTCACTTTTCTATTCATTTTATGGTTTTTTATGATTTTTGTCTTCTCTAAAATGAATATGATGTTATGCCTCATTGAAAAAAGGCATTCCCCTCTCTTCTTTATTAAATCCAACCATTCTTTATCCTAGATGAATGATTATTGGATAAAATTAAATTTTTCATAATGTTTCTCTTTAATAAGTAGAAAATGTTTACATTAGAATGATTTAAATACTCTTGGTGAACTTCTAATTAATTTTAGAGAGTTAAAAATTAAAAAAAGGTCAGCCATACAAAGGAGGTTATGGCAAAATTTTCTAAAATTGTGAAAAATAAGTTTTACTTTTTTTAATTCAAAAAGAGTAATTCCCATCGTATATGTAATCTTAAAGTGTTATTTTTCATCCTAGGTATAGAAAAATGCTTACTAAAAATATTTTTTTTTAAAAAAGTGTTACTTTCTTTAGAATTAAATTCTATGCATAGAGAAGGAAGCATTTTGAAATTTTTATTTCGGTCATAAAACAGTGATTTTCATCATAAATGATTTGTATGCATAAACATATGCATAAAAGATGTTTTTATATATTAAAAGTGTGATTTTCATCATAAATGATTTTTATGCATAAATGGATGCATAAAAGAAATTCTTTTATATTAAAAGAGTGATTTTCATCATAAATGATTTGTATGCATAAACATATGCATAAACGATAATTTTTTATATAAAAAGTGTGATTTTCATCATAATGACTTTTATGCATAAATGGATGCATAAAAGAAATTCCTTTATATTAAAATAGTGATTTTCATCATAAATGAATTGTATGCATAAACATATGCATAAAAGATATTTTTTTATATTAAAAGTGTGATTTTCATCATAAATGATTTTTATGCATAAATGTATAAAAGAAATGTATACATAAAAGAAATTCTTTTATATTAAAAGAGTGATTTTCATCATAAATGATTTGTATGCATAAACATATGCATAAAAGATATTTTTTATATTAAAAGTGTGATTTTTATCATAAATGATTTTTATGCATAAATGTATGCATAAAAGCAATTCTTTTATATTAAAAGAATAATTTTCATCATAAATGATTTGTATGCATAAATATATGCATAAAAGATTTTTTATATATATTAAAAGTGTGATTTTCATCATAAATGATTTTTATGCATAAAAGAAATTCTTTTATAGTAAAAGAGTGATTTTCATCATAAATGATTTGTATGCATAAACATATGCACTAAAGATTTTTTTAATATTAAAAGTGTGATTTTCATCATATAAATGATTTTTATGCATAAATGGATGCATAAAAGGAATTCTTTTATGTTAAAGGTGTGATTTTTATCATAAATGATTTTTATGCATAAATGGATGCATAAAAGAAATTCTTTTATATTAAAAGAGTGATTTTTATCATAAATGATTTTTATCATAGATGATTTTTATGTATAAATGGATGCATAAAAGAAATTCTTTCCTATTAAAAGAGTGATTTTCATCATGAATGATTTTATGATGATAAAAGTGTGACTTTCATCAGAATTGGATTTTATGCATAAATAGATGCATATAGAATTTTCATATTTAAATAAGGGTTCTCTTTAATCCTCTATTTGATTTTCGTAAAAATTGGAAAAAGGAATAAGTAGATAATCTGTGAGAGGAAATTCTACCGTTTCATATTCACTAAGATGGTAATGAGAAAATTCAAATAAACTATCGAAGTCGGAGATCGAGATAAATGATTATTTTATTCCTCAAAGGAATTCATGTTTAGTTTAGAAATCTGTAAGCAATCAATGAACGAAATTTAGAAAAAGAGAAATTGAAATATTACCTTTCAAGAAAGATAGTTTAGGAAGAACCTTTCCAGACTCAAACTCTGATTTAGACTATTGACCAAGACCTAATTCCTTCATCAGTTTCAATCAATGACGATGTGCCCAGTTCAGGAAAAATGCACTCAAATCACCCACTGAATAAGTTAAGACTTGATTTTGATCTGAGGATCAAGTTAACAGAATTCGAGGAATTCTGTTTGGGATTCAGACGTGGATCTAGAAGTATTGGGATACGGATTTAAGATTTATTCATGGTATTCAAACAAAATCAAAAGTGAAAACTTGCATGGGATACGGATTTAAGATTTATTCATGGTATTCAAACAAAATCAAAACTGGACCGCTGGCTGAGAGTGGGATTCATAGCACTTATTGAAAACCCAGACTGGATTTCTCCTATAGTCATTGTCCCGAAGAAGAACAAGAAATTACGCATCTGTGTGGATTACAAAAAGCTTAATGCGGCCATAGTCCCAGACCCTTTTCCCTTGCCCTACATGGATTCCATTCTGGATGATGTAGCAGGGCACAAAATGTACTCGCTTCATGATGGATTCAGTGTGGCTACAATCAAATCCAGATGGCACCAGAGGATCAAGCCAAAACTGCATTCATCACCGCATGGGGGTGTTTGTGTGCACTGTCATGTGGTTCGGTTTGCACAATGCACCTTCCACCTTCCAGCGCAACATGTATGAAATCTTTGGGCCCTTTCTCATCGATTTTATGCGCATTTTTTTGGATGATCTGAGTGTCTTTGGAACTAGTGTGCTGCACTTGGGGCACTGGCAGCTCTGTTTTCAGCGCTATGTCGGGAGGTGTCCTTTAGTCTTTCTTAACCCGCTCAAGTGTGTTTTTGCGGTGCGAAGTGGCAGATTGCTGGGTCACATCATTTCCCAAGATGGCATTGCGGTTGATCCAGACAAAGTGGCGGCTATTATGCAAGCACCTGCATCTGTGGATCCTAAAGGCTATATGCGATTTCTGGGCCAAATTCGGTGGCATGGTCGCCATTTGCGGTTTGTGGTGCATTTGGCAATACCTTTAAATGTCGCCACTCATTCTGACCGCAAGGATTTTCGATGGACTGAAGACTGTGATTTGGCTTACCGCTGGCTCAAGATTCAATTTTCTCAAGTGCCAGTGATGATTCCTCCTGATTCAGGGGTGGATTTTCATGTTTTTATGGATGCTTTAGATGTGGCAACCGGCAATGTTTTGATGCAGGAGCAGATTTGCGGTTTGTGGTGCATTTGGCAATACCTTTAAATGTCGCCACTCATTTTGACCGCAAGGATTTTCGATGGACTGAAGACTGTGATTTGGCTTACCGCCGGCTCAAGATTCAATTTTCTCAAGTGCCAGTGATGATTCCTCCTGATTCAGGGGTGGATTTTCATGTTTTTATGGATGCTTTAGATGTGGCAACCGGCAATGTTTTGATGCAGGAGCAGATTGCGGGATGGTTTTGCCCACTTTATTATGCCAGTCACCAGTTGTCTTTTACTGAAAAGAATTGTTCCGTTACAGAGCTTGAAGGCCTTGGCATGGTGTACTCTGTGCGGAAGTTCCGGCACTATCTTTTCGGCAATCGATTTTACTTCCATGTAAATCATTCTGCTCTTCTTTACTTGGTGTGGCAATAAAATTTAACAGGTAGATTGGCTTGATGGGTTCTATTATTACAAGAATTTGATTTTGAAGTCATCCATCACCCTGGTGCTCAGCATGTGGTGGCAAATTACCTTTCTCAATTGGATTCGGGGGAGCTAGCAGCAGCCGGCGTGGGGATGATGAATTTTCGGATGCTTCACTGTTTGCGGTTCAGCCAAATGAAGCTTGTAGTTTGTCATCCCAAATGCTTTGAGAATCTCCCAAGCATACTTTTACTGTGAAATAAAGATTTTACCTGACTCTTACCAGACCTCAATCCCCAAACAGAAATGCATAAGACCCAAGTCTATCATCTCAAACTCATGGCTCCGCATATCCGTTGTCTTCTAGATCATCTCCTCATTTTCACCTAAAATGTTTAAGTCATCTACATACAAGACAACCAAAACAATCTTGCCATGACTTTTTAGAACATTTAAGTTAGCATCAGAAGCACATCTTATAAACCCAACCTTTTTGAAAAATTGGTCTATCTTGTGATACCATACCCTTGTGGCCTATTTCAACCCATACAATGCCTTCTTCAGCCTGCAAACTTTGTTTTTTGATCTGGGCATCTCAAAACCTAGTGGTTGAGCTACATATACCTCCTCTTTGAGATGTTAATTCAGAAATGCTAATTTGACATCCATGTGAAAGACTTGCCACTTTTTGTGATGAGTAGCCCAAGGCAAGTACAACCCTGGTAGTTGTCATACGAGCTGTGGGAGCAAAGGTTTCTTCAAAGTCAAAACCCTCTACCTGTGTAAATCCCTCTGCAACCAACCTAGCTTTGTATTTTTCAAGTGAGCCATCAGCCTTATACTTAGCTTTCCAAACCCATTTGGTACCAAAATTACCTTTATATTTGGTGGTCGGTCAAATAGCTCCCAGGTGTTGTTCTTTATGATGCTGTCATACTCAGACTGCATCGCGGCTTTCCACTTTGGATTTGCTAAGGCTTCATCCAGGGTGGCTGGCTCCTTCACTATTCCCAATATCTTAGCCATCAAGGCCATATTGACAATGAGATCAAATGCTCTTCTTTGCTCCTCTATTCTCCTTGATCTGCATGGTCCATCTGTTGAAGACTCTAGCTTCTCAGGTATTGGATTACGCTCATCAAAGAGCTATTGTACCCACTTTGGAAGCGGCTTTCCTTGTGGTGCAGTAGTAGGATGTTGTGATGCAGCAAAGCAAGCTGCCTTATACTCACACTTTGTGGAAGAAAGTGCCACTATAGGTTGCTTTTTGCTGGTCTAAGAGAAAGCACCAGAACCAAGCAAAAGACAATATCCAGAAATTGATTTCCTAGAATCACAATCTCCTACCCAATCTGAGTCACAATAACTTGTCAAAGTGTCACCCATGCTCTAAGTGATGCCTTACTTAAGAGTACCTCTGATGTACCTAAGTATTCTCATCCCTTCCTTCCAATGACTCTCTCGTGGGCTTGTTGGAAAACCTGCTCAACACACCAACTGTAAAGTGGATATCAGATCTAGTGTTAGTGAGAAAAATCAAACTCCCCACCAACTTCCTGTACTTCCTGATGTCAACAAGTGATGAAGAATCCTTTATAGAAAGCTTCATGTTCACTTTCATTGGCGTAGATACAAGCTTGTAGTTTGTCATCCCAAATTCTTTGAGAATCTCCCAAGCATACTTTTGCTACGAAATGAAGATTTTACCTAACTCTTACCAGACCTCAATCCCCAAACAGAAATGCATAAGACCCAAGTCTGTCATCTTAATCTCATGGCTCAGCATATCTGTTGTCTTGTGGATCATCTTTTCGTGTCACCTAAAATGTTTAAGTCATCTACATACAAGACAACCAAATATAATCTTGCCATGACTTTTTAGAACATATAAGTTAGCATCAGAAGCACATCTTATAAACCCAACCTTTTTGAAAAGTTGGTCTATCCTGTGATACCATGCCTTTGGGGCTTGTTTTAGCCCATACAATGCCTTCTTCAACCTGCAAACTTTGATTTTTGATCTGGGCATCTCAAAACCTGGTGGTTGACCTACATATACCTCCTCTTTGAGATGTTCATTCAGAAATGCTTATTTGACATCCATGTGAAAGACTTGCCACTTTTTGTGAGCAGCCAAGGCAAGTACAGCCTTGATAGTTGTCATACGAGCTGTGGGAGCAAAGGTTTCATCAAAGTCAAAACCCTCTACCTGTGCAAATCCGTGTGTGCAACCAACCTAGCTTTGTATTTTTCAAGTGAGCCATCAGCCTTATACTTAGCTTTCCAAACCCATTTGGTACCAATTACCTTTCTATTTGGTTGTCGGTCAACTAGCTCCCAAGTGTTGTTCTTTATGATGCTGTCATACTCAGACTGCATCACGGCTTTCCACTTTGGATCTGCTAAGGCTTCATCCAAGGTGGCTAGCTCCTTCACTATTCCCATTATCTCAGCAACATCAAGGCCATATTGACAATGAGATCAAATGCTCTTCTTTGCTCCTCTATTCTCCTTGATCTGCATGGTCCATCTGTTAAAGAATCTAGCTTCTCAGGTATTGGATTACGCTCATCAAAGAGCTGTTATACCCACTTTGGAAGTGGCTTTCCTTGTGGTGTAGTAGTAGGTTGTTGTGATGTGTGAGAGTCTTCATCCTCTGAAAACTCCTCCTACTTGAGAGGAAATCTAACTGGTGGGTTGGACGCATGGTGGACAATTTCTCTGACTGATGATAGAGTGGACGGACCTCCTTCCTCCAATGAGTGTGGCTATTTTGCAAATACCACGTCTCGGCTGGCCACAATCTTCTTTGCCTCTGTATCATAGAGCCAATATGCCTTCAACTCTTGACTATATCCAAGAAAGATACACTTTTTACTTTTAGCATCTAGCTTGGTCCTAGATGCATGTGGAATATGCACATAACATTCACAACCAAGTGTTCTGAAATGAGAAACTAAAGGTTTCTTAACAAAGTAGGTCTCTTGAGGTGTAACATCCTTGAGTGCCTTTGTGTAGCTCCAATTGAGGACATAAATTGCTATGTTGGCTGCTTTAGCTCAAAATGTATTGGGCAAACCCTTTGCCTTGAACATGCATCGAGCCATCTCCATGACAGTTTGATTGTGGCGTTCTACAACACCATTTTGCTGAGGTGTGTGAGAAGTGGTGAGTTGGCGCTTGATTCCATTCTTATTGTAGTAGCTGTCAAATTCTATTGAAAGGAATTCTCCTCCTCGATCTGTACGAAACTTCTTCACCTTCTTTTCTATCTCATTTTCCATAAGCTTATGCCACTGTTTGAACTTGCCAAAAGGTTCAACCTTATCCCAAAGGAAATAAACCCACATCTTCCTACTATAATCTTCTACTAACAGCATAAAGTAAGAAGATCTCCCTAATGTAGTAGTAGACATTTTACCACAAAGATCAACATGTACAAGCTCTACAGGAGTCTTTGCCCGATTGTTACTTTCCTATGGAAATGCCTTGCGTTGTTTCTTGCCCATCATACAAGCTTCACATGGTTCCTGCAATTCTGAAAATGCAGGCAAATTAGCTACCATACCCTTTTTTTGCATCTCCTTTAGCATGGCAATTCCAATGTGACCAAATCACTCGTGCCAAATCTTTCTTGTGCTCTTATCTGTAGACACTGTAAGGGCACTCAGCTCGTAGAGATTGTTGTGCCTTAATCCTTTTCTGACTACCTTGCCAACAACATCTAGAATTTTTGCTTCAGTTTTCTTGAAGCGTACTTCAAGCAACCCACGATCTGTCACATTGCCACCAAACTGATAGTATATTTCTCTTTATCTGGGGTACATAGGGCATATTTGACAGCTTCTTCTCTTCACCTGTAAGCTGCCACAAAAGATATGGTTCCAGACCCTTCGGCTAGACATTTAGCATTATTCCCAACAACAACACTGATGGGTTCCTGTTAGAGGCTTCCAGGAACTATACCAGCCCTTCTTACTAGTCATGTGTCGAGATGCTCCACTCAAGATCGGTTGTTCCATCGTATTCGCCCATGATTTTTGAAATTTGTATGGCCTTGTTTTCGGATGAGTCGCTGAGGCCGTGTGTGGGTGCTAATGTGGGTAAATCTTCCCACTAGCCAATTCAACTTGCATAGGTTTCCCTGATTTCTATTCTAAGACTAGCTTACGCAAGCATCCAGGCAAAATGAATGAATAAGAACTGCCTGAATCAATCAAAAGCTTAAAAGGCTTACCCTAATACTCTGCTGGAGTATGGATGACGGAGAACTGACGGCTAGGCCCTTGGTTTTCAATTGTAGCATAGATCTGCCCTTTTTCCTCTTCTACTACATTTGAAATTGTGACTGCTATGGCTGCTACAGTCTGAGGCGGAACTCTTTCTCTTTGGTTGCCCCAATTTTGGGAAGGAGTTTTGAGGTTACTCTGGACAGAGGCAAATGGCTGAGCTGGAGTTCTTCTGGGGTTTACTTGGCTTGGGCGAGATGGACCCTGATTAGACTGGTATGAAGGGGTTGGTCTCTGAACTCGGGGTCCTTGACTTCCCTGTCCCCTTGACATGGCAAGAGTTGGGCAGTCTTTCAACTGGTGACCAAAACCTTGGCATCCAAAACATCGGTTTTCAGTTCTGAGCTCATCCCTCTGATTTCTTGAAAGAGGTGGGGCTCCTGAGAAAGTATTTTGGGGGAAGGGTCTTCCTTCACTTCAAAATCTTCCTGCATCCTGATTCTGATTCGGGCCATTAGGAAGTGAATGGGGTCTTCTTGGGCCCTTTAATTTGCCCAAGCCTAATCAAGGTGATTAAGGAATAGCCAAATGGGGGGTTGCCATGTGGACTAAAATGTTGGGTTTTTAAGAGAGGTGTAAGAGTGGTCAAAGGGTGCACTTTTTTCCCAAAAAGGGGGGGGGGGGCAATTTTACAAATTTCAGACCTCCATAACTTCTACATACAAGCTCCGATTTGAGCGGAGATTATAGATCCGTGATCTATGCATCAAGAGCTTTCCATAGATATGTTACATGCTATGGTTTTATTCGCTAGATTTTAAATTCCATTTTTCCCCCAAAATTCAAATTCGAATAAAGTAGCCGTTTTGAAGCTTCTAATTAGAAAACGTTTCTTCTTAAGAGAAAAGGTTTGACTCCCTTAAACTGCCAAATAAAAGGGCCCAAGAAGCCTTCCATTGAGGTTCTAATGCTTGCTGCCTCTTCGGGGGTGGAAAGTTTGAAGTACTTCCCTGGGTTTGGAATCTTTTAAAGTTAGAGGGTGCAGGCTTTGACGGGACCTTTACTACAAAGGCTTTGGCAAAATCCTTTGCCATTCTTACTGCTTCGGCCTTGAGATAGGTTTGGCATTCTTGACTAAAGTATCCAATGGCTCGTTCATTCCCCGAATGAATCTGGCCATCAACTGCTCTTCATCTGATGGTACTCTTCAATTGTCCAATTTTCCTGCTTTAGTTCCAAGAACTCATTCATCTTAGTTTCAAGAAAGCCTAGGGGACAAAAGCAGCCTGGAGACACCGGCTCATTTAGAGCCACGCATACACCATTCCCCTGACCTCTCTCAGAGGTTGAGCAGCAGCAGCGTGTGCTGGAAGAGCAATAATGCCAGATTGATGAGGAGGCGCATAGAAGAAGAGAGCAAGAGCAAGCCCTACTCCCTCAACAGCTAGAAGAGGAGCTAAGGGTCGCATTTCAGGAAGACCAAGAAGCACTTCTCTGTACTGAGCAAGAGCAGTATCAACAGGTTGCTGACTTCTATGAAGCAGAGAAAATAAGGCATCATGAGGAGCAGGATAGGCTCTTAGCACAAACACTACATGAGGAACTTGAGAGGTGTCAGCCCCAGCCTCCACCTAAAAAACAAAGAATAAAGATTTGTATCAAGAGAAAGAAGGAATGTTCGGTTGAGAGGGTTTGTCTTGCAGTGATTCCTCCACGCAACCCTGGCCATTTCCACAATATTTAACCTGGCGAGAGCCATCTTGCTTCTCTCATTATAGCTAGTTGCATCAAAATATTCCTCCATGGCCTCAATCCACTTTTCTACAACTTTACCTAACTGTTCCCCTTCACCCTTGAAGGGACCAGGCTGTGATCTGTGCAGGGCTTTGCGAACATCCAGATCTAACTCCTCGTCATTAGTTAGAGGGTCCAGTTGCCCTTGCACGGGCTACGCGCTTCATGACTCTTACAAAACGAGATTTTTGTCAGCTTAACTTTGACAATAGCTTTATGATTATTTAATTTTTGAGCTTTATCTTTAAACATATAGTTATTTCATCATACAACTTACAGCAAGATTTACCCTAATAATTTCATCAACCATTTTCACAATCATGAAAACAAAATAGAATTATTTTCGTAAAATATCATTTATTATCAAAAGTTTTTAATATATACATAGAGCATCACGGCTCCCAAAATCACTGCCTCAATCGTATTTGCATAAAAAAGCGAAACTGTAAAGGAGACAAGCCATGGTACACACGATTCATTACACAAAGAGGTGCTGTAATTCTATCTCTAGGGATAAGGCGGCTAAGAAGCCTAAAAAATCGACATGAAGTTCTGAAGTTCCTGGGTGAATGATCAAAGAGTTGAACATGCTGAACAAGCCCTAGCCTTATCAAAATCATGGCCAAGGAAATATTTTGCCTAAGCCTCTAACATGGACTGGTACTGACATTAATACATCGTCCTCCACAGAACCACATATACCGACATCGCTCAAGAGGATCAGGAAAGTAGTAAAGACTCTCAAAATGGCGAGTGAGTCTCACTCTGCTCATTCGGGTCATAGCAGAGTTGGTGAGGTGAACAAATGCAAAAGCTATCATATCCTGACTCTGAGAGAGTCCAGGAATTCCAGATAGGTTCGGGGTATCCATCTATAAATTTCCAATTCAATTTATAAGTCTTTCAATTTTGAAGTTCATTCACATAGTATTAACAAATGAAAAACATTTCTTTCTCAGATTTCTATTAAAAATTTGGGCATTTTGTGCTGGTGTTACTTAAATTTTCAACAGCGCTCTGATACCAGCTGTGAGATCCCTCTGCGCCCCCTCTGCGCATCGGACTCCCGGTAGCTGACAGCGAAAGCAGCCCCCTCATACGCGGGACAGGGTTTCTCACTCGGGGCCTCGCCCACGAATGTCCGGGCACAAGACTAGGCTGGTGGTGGTCACTCCGAAAACTGAAACCGAGAAATTTTCCCATGCTCGGAAAGCGGGGATGATTCCACCTTTTTGAATTTTCTTAACGAATTTTTCTGACGAGATCAATCTAAACTATCCTTCACCTGAATAAACTAGATAGAAGGAAACTGTCACTGATATAATTTGATCATCTGAGCAATTTCAACGCTTTTTTCCTAATCAAGATCAGGCATAACCGTTGATCCACTCAATTGAGAAATTTATCAGGGAATTAACTAACTACTCGAATCCTAGCATAATCCTAAGATTTTTGAGTTTGATTATTAAAACTCCACTGATTCCAGCCTAACCCCATCCCACCCATGGGTTAGCCGCCATCCTACCACTGGAATCGGTAGAACCAAACAAGTACTCACCCACCCATAATTAAATGCCTTTCTTAACTTTAGCTTTAGAAAACAGATATGCACACACTCCTCTTTAAAACTTTAATATAAAAATAATCCATTGACAAAACAGATATGGTCACAGATTTCATAACTCAAAATTTCCATTTAATCCCTTGTTTCACAAAAACAATACCACTCTAGACTCTCCATTGGGACCAGCTTGTCATGCAACGAGATCCAGTAATAGATTACAATAATCATTCCGTCAACATATATATATATATATATATCTTCCACGCGACATACGCATGGGTGTCCTAAGCACCGCGAGCTCGTGCATCGCCTATTCAAAAACCTCCTAGATCCTCCTTAGGTGTCTTGGCACTTCACTCAGGGACCGCTTCTTCGTCGGCCCTCGCCCATCGTACCGGAAGCACACCATTTTTCACCATACCCAGGCTGGTCAAGACCTGGGCAGGTTTTTGCCGCGTGAGCTATCCCTTGAACACTCCCCGCCAACTGTTGCAACCGAACTTCCCTTAGATAGTCACATATGCCAAATGCTCCCTCTAGCATTCTAGCATAAGACATTCCTTTAAGAAAACAGGGTTTCTATGCAAATTTTCAGTTTTGATTTTGTTTGAATACCATGAATAAATCTTAAATCCGTATCCCATGCAAGTTTTCAGTTTTGATTTTGTTTGAATACCATGAATAAATCTTAAATCCGTATCCCAATACTTTTAGATCCAGGTCTGAATTCCAAATAGAATTCCTCGAATTCTGTTAACTTGATCCTCAGATCAAAATCAAAAGTCTTAACTTAGTTTCAGATTCGGTGGGTGATTTGAGTGCATTTTTCTTGAACTGGGCACATCGTCATTGATTGAAACTGACGAAGGAATCAGGTCTTGGTCAATAGTCTGAAAATCAAAGTTTGAGTCTGGAAAGGTTCTTCCTAAACTATCTTTCTTGAAAGGTAATATTTCAATTTCTGTTTTTCTAAATTTCGTTCATTGAATATTTGCTTACAAATTTCTAAACTAAACATGAATTCTTATGAGGAATAAAATAATCATTTATCTTGATCTCCGACTTCGATAGTTTATTTGAATTTTCTCATTACCATCTTAGTGAATATGAAACGGTAGAATTTTCTCTCACAGATTATCTACTTATTCCTTTTTTCAATTTTTGCGGAAATCAAACAGAGGATTAAAGAGAACCATTATTTAAATATGAAAATTCTATATGCATCTATTTATGCATAAAATCCAATTTTGATGAAAGTTATACTTTTATCATCATAAAAATCATTTATGATAAAAATTACTCTTTTAATATGAAAGAATTTCTTTTATGCATAAAAATCATTTATAATAAAAATCACTCTTTTAATATAAAAGAATTTCTTTTATGCTAAAAATTTCAAAATGCTTCCTTCTATGCATAGAATTTAATTCTAAAGAAAGTAACACTTTTTTTTTATAAAATATTTTTAGTAAGCATTTTTCTATACCTAGGATGAAAAATAACACTTTAAGAATACATATACGATGGGAATTAAACTTTTTGAATAAAAAAAAGTAAAACTTATTTTTCACAATTTTAGAAAATTTCACCATAACCTCCTCTGTATGGCTAACCATTTTTTAATTTTTAACTCTCCAAAATTAATTAGAAGTTCACCAAGAGTATTTAAATCATTCTAATGTAAACATTTTCTACTTATCAAAGAGAAACATTATGAAAAACTTGATTTTATCCAATAATCATTCATCTAGGATAAAGAATGGTTGGATTTAATAAAGAAGAGAGGGGAATGCCTTTTTTCAATGAGGCATAACATCATATTCATTTTAGAGAAGACAAAAATCATAAAAAAACCACAAAATGAATAGAAAAGAGAAGAATCTCCAACTTACAAGGAGAATTTGAGAGCTTTCCTTTGGCTTGATGGATTGAGGGATCTACTCTTGTTTGAAACAAGAGTGGCCACCAATCTTTAGAAGAGGGAAGGTCAAAAACTAATGATGAATTATGAGTAAATTTACAGTTTTTGGCTCTTGGGAGAAGTAGGATAATAGTGCAAAAATACTATTAAGCTTCAACAAAGGGAAAGGCTTCTATTTATAGGAAAAGTGAGCTTCTAACCAAGCCAACTGATTCTAGAATTTTCCAGATCAGTTTGGTCAATTTTTGACCATTTTTGGGTCAGTTTAGTCCACTTTTTGGATCTAGTTGAAATAGGAGAGAGGAGAGATAAAAATATCTCATTATTTGGGAGTTTAAAACTGTCCCACACATGTAAAATAGGCGCCTCCTTCATGAGGGGAATTCCCCCATATTGAGGTGTCAAAAATGCATTATTTCTTCTAAATATCTCTCTTTTTTAAGGCTCTAGGTGAATTGCTTGCACGGATGACACCGCAGTTGGTGTGATCGCCTTGCCCATCTCTCCGCCAAAAACAGTGCTTTATGAAAATTCGGAACCAATTTAAGAAGGTGACCCAATTTGATTTGGAGGGGGGCGTCAAGCAATCCATCCCATCCTTCACTCTCGGCCAAACTCGGCTGTTGGGACGGTTGTTTCTTGGTCGGAAGATTCTTCTACACCTGTGGCAGAGACTGCCTAAACTGAGATATGTCGTTGATGAGAGTCACAGCATCCCGAAATTGCACTTTACTTGGTCCGGGCATTGGAACACATTTTGGAGCTTACTTGTCCACCCAAGAAGTAACTTGCTAGCGAACAACTTCCTGTGTGGTCCTAGTTGCACTGTGCGCCAGCTGGGGGGCTTCAATTTGTGACCAGAGCGTGTGACCACGCACACCTTTTGGATCCAGAGTCGCCTCCATGGACTCAATCTGAACCATGGCCACCGTTGATTGTTTTCCTACAGCTTTTGCCTGTTTCTCAGCTTTCTTCCGATCATACTCTTGTGCTTCTGGGCAATCTTGGCACCAATGTCCTTCTTCCTCTGTGTAGAAAAGATAAATATTTGGACAATCTATGGCCCGGCCTTCGCGACCACGACCACGACCGCCACCCCTACTGCCACTGTTGTTGCGATAGGGTTGCTAAAAATTGCTCCCAACCTGTACCCATGCGACTGAGAGTTTTGGCGGTTCCGTGTCTTTCCCACTGTTAATGACCTGGTTGCCGGGGCAAGCCTTGTGCCCCCTCCCATTATAGTAACACTCCGACGTGTTATGAGAGTTGCTGATATAGATAGCACACCACTTGTCATTCATCACACATTTCATTGCTTGGGTGGCTTAGGATTACGACAACTAGAACACTAGACTTCCTTCGTGGACTTAGCAGCCAAAGACTCCCCTGTGGGCCCCGTGCTGAACTTCCCACTTTTGTGAGATTTCTTGGTCTCCTGTGCTGGTGCCTCATTACAATTGTTCTCCAATTCACTGTTTGAGCTCCGTGTGTCCGAATCCTCCTCCGAGCTGTGTCGACGGTGCCCCCGTGACATGTTGCTGTTCAATTTCTTCTTGGATTGCCTCCTCATGGTGGTGGAATCGTTATCCTCCAAACGACTCCTCGGTGAGAATAGACTGAGCAATGACCCCCACCAGTAGTGTATTCACTTTGTCCACAGTTTCCAGGGCCGTGCGTAAGTCCTTTGCTAAGCCCTTCAAGAAATAGTCATTCAAGACTTTCTGGGCTGGCCACTGCGCGCCTGCTGAAGGAACCCGCTACAGCATCACTCAAAATTTTGCAGCATAATCCTCCATTGTGTCCTCCGTTGTGCGCTTGCCTTGCTTGAGGACCCGTAGCCACTCCATTGTTTGGGCTACTGTCTTCTCCACACGGAACCGACGCAGGAATGACAAGCGCACCGCATCATAATCTTGAAAATGCCTAACGGGGTATTCTGCCAACCATCTGGATGCTTTGCTACTCAAAAACTGATTTCTTGTGGAGAGGATCAAAGGGTGGAGGCACATTCAAGCCATAAGAGTTATCGAACTGCCGAACATGTACATCCGAATCTTCTCCTTGTTCCCCCCGAAACTTAGAATACTTGATGTGTGGGTTGGCGCGGCCATCACGACAGGTTGCTGGTGTGTAACCACCGGTGGTGAAGGAAACAGCCATCGTGTCGCCACCAAACCACCGGTGGTGAAGGAGAGGTTTGGGGTGTCAAAGGACGCCCACCTGCCTTTGTAGTACGGATAGGAGGATAGGAACGGCTCCGTTGTTGCCAGCCGAGCCTTCGGCCTTGCCGAGGAAAGAGGCGGGCTATTCGTCGAGCCATGATGAGCTTCGTCAAAGACACGGTGGCTCTGTCGCCCAGTTAAGGGGACCACCAACTCAGGAGGCCCCTGAGAACGCGTGCGCATTCGCGAACATCGTGGTCACCAAGTGTAATCGCATTTACTTTGTGCACAGACAGTAAGCGATTACGGGACTGGTTACCTTCTTGCACAGCAAAAGATGGATAAACGATTAAATTAACAGCATCATAGATTGAAGACAAGTATAGAAAATTACACAGAACATTGTAACAGATTTCATTGATTGAATAATTTCATTGATTTGTACATACGGTTACATCCATATATAAGAATAGTATCTATGATCCGAATAGATACATCTACTAATGACATCCTTTGGAATCCCTATACTGACTATTGTGCATAATAGTTTATCCAGTGCGGTTACAAGGATGCGGTTGCGGTGTGCGGTAAATGCTGCAACAAGCTTCCAGTACGGTGGATGAGGGACTAATATAAAGAAGCGGCATGTGAGAGTGAAGCGCTAGGTGACGTGCGAAGGATCCTAGAAGATACTGACCATACGGTGCTCGGGCTCTGGGTCGTTGAAATTACCCACACATGCATCGTGGAAGATATTGGAACAAGGAGTAAGAGTTGTTTTCTAAATTCGGGCATGGATCTAGTTGATTGACCTTGCTGGTCCTCAACAGATGAGTCCATGACTCTTTTATATGGATCTGTTGGTTGATCTTGCTAATCTTCAACGAAGATTCCATTTTGATTTTTATAAGTGAATATATTACTAGTTACTATGAGCTAGGAACTATCGAAAAGGCCCCTAAGTGGACAGGTGGTGAGCGTTCTGGTTGCCAATGATGCCGTAGGTACACCGATGAAGGAAAAATTAGAAATTAGGATTCAACCAAATATTTTGGAGGATTCAACCGAATATTTTGGAGGATTCAACCGGATATTTTGGAGGATTATGATCAGTGATACTATAGTTTCATTAAAAGATTGTTTTAAAGATAGCTGAATTTGTGAAAAAGGCAATTTCATATTGGGTGTGTAAGTGGTGTGACTAGTTTTAAGTTTGCATGAATATCCGGCTAGGGGGCCTAGGAACTCTTTTCCCTGGTACCTAGGACAAAACCTAACCAAATTCTTAAATGGATCCCATCACTCTACAGTGGTGGTTAGGCGATTGGCTAACCCACGGGACTGGATGGGGTTAGGCTAGATTGATGGATCCCTAAAATGAGACTCAATTTTGTTATGGTACGATAGATGAAGTAAATCCCAAATAAAAATTGTTCTATGGAAAAGAATCAATGGCTGTGCCTCTCAATGAGGAAAAAAGTGTTGGTCTCTATGATCCAAGTGCAAGTCTTTTCCTTGATCCGATTATGGGACTTACGGGTTTGGTCAAATCAGTTTAGTTAGTTAAGGCTCTTGACTACGTTAGAGTGAAAATATCCTTGAGGAATCGCCCGTGCTTTCTGGGCGAGGGAAGTTTTTTCAAGTTTGATTTTGGAAGAATCGAGGGATAAGTCTCTTGTCCGGATATGCATGGGCGAGGCCCTGAGTGAGGAACCTTGCCCCACGCAAGAAGTGCTACTTCCACTGCTAGCACCCCAGAATTCGTTGCGCGGAGGGGACAGGGACATTGCACAGCACCATAGGTGGCAAGACCCTACTACCAGGATAGGGTCCTCTACCTACCTGGGAGGAACTTGCTGGGAGGAACTTGATACACAGGTACCACAGCAATAGGAGGAGGAGGATTCACACTATGAGAGAGACCAAGAGGAGGTTCCTGCAAGTGTGCGCAAGCGTAGAAAGGTCAAGCTCTTCAAGCCAAGGAAGTCCCAACCTTGCCAACGCACTAACACAACACAGAGAACTCCAAGGAGAAGGATGCACCAAGGGCATAGGGCTCTACAAGAAATCAAGTTTTATCGTAGGAACACTGAGTTACTGATAAAAGTGTTGGAATTAGGGTTGCAGGAATGCACACACAACTTCAAGAAGATGAGGAAGCTTGAGCACAACACAGTAGTGTATTATGAGTGCCAAAGATAAAAGATAACCAGCCCTAGAAGATAATGGGCGTATATACAATGCACGGGGGAAAAAAACCTCCTAGTGAGGGAAAAAGTGCCCCGGCGGTCCTAAGTGTGTTCACACACATCACTACTATAATATGGTAACAAAAAGAAGAGCCCCTTTGGCTCGCATAGTGAAGGAAATTCTCCAACGATATAGAATAGAGTTTTGTGTGTAGTAGGGGATTGCCCTTGAAGCATTGCAAGAAGCCTCTGAGGCTTACCTTGTTGGGCTTTTTGAAGACACCAACCTCCTTGCAATACATGCAAAGAGGATTACCATATTTGCCAAGGACATGCAACTAGCTCGGCGCATTCAAGGGCGAGCGAGACACGATCTAGAGATCTTAGATGTTAACCTTTTTTTTGAAGCAACTCTTTTGTTTCAAACCCCCCTTTGTAACAAGCCTATCTGGCTCTCATTTGTAACCTTCTGATAATTAAAATTTTAAGTTTCTCTTACAATGTCTCGGTGTCATCATGTTTGTTTAACATGGAGTGTCTATCATGTGCCAATTTGTCACCCAAGGCATCAGAAATGCTCCTAGAGGATTGAGGAAGTTGTGCCAGAACAGTGCGAATTTGGCCTCTGCAATGGCGATGTAGGCTCAAAACTCGCACTGTTCTGGCACTTCTCCCTAGCCACTCAGGATCATTTTTGATGCATTTAAGTTGAGCACACTAATTTTGTGAGAAACAGTAGTTTATAAGATAAAAACACCTTTAATCATGTGTAAAAATATAGTGTTTATCATCCAATGCATCAGAATTGCTCTTGGAGGACTGGGGAAGCTATGCCAGAACAGTGCGAATTTAGGCTTTGCAGTGGCGGTGTAGGCTCAAAACTCGCACTGTTCTGGCACTGCTCCCCCAGCCACTCAGGATCATTTCTGATGCATTTATAATGAAGTTGAGTACACTAATTGTGAGAAATAATAGTTTATAAGATAAAAACAGCTTTAATCATGTGTAAAATTACATTGTTTGTCATCCAATGCATCAGAATTGCTCCTGGAGGACTGGGGAAGCTATGCTAGAACAGTGCGAATTTAGGCTCTACAGCCGGCGGTGCAGGCTCAAAATTTGCACTGTTCTAGCATTGCTCCCCCAGCCACTCAGGATCATTTCTGATGCATTTATAATGAAGTTGAGTATATTAATTATAAAAACAGTAATATATAAAATAAAAATACCTTTAATAATATGTAAAAATACATTATTTGTCATCCAATGCATCAGAATTGCTCCTGGAGGGCTAGGGAAGCTATGCTAGAACAGTGCGAATTTGGGCCCTGCAGAGCAGCGACGTAGGCTCAAAATTTGCACTAGAACGCATTTATAATCAAGTTGAGTACATTGATTATGAGAAACAGTAATTTACAAGATAAAAATACCTTTAATCATGTGTAAAAATACATTATTTGTCATCCAATGCATCAGAATTGCTCTTGAAGGGCTAGGGAAGCTGTGCCAAAACAGTGCAAATTTGGGCTCTACAATAGTAGTGCAGGCTCAAAATTCGCACTGTTCTAGCACTGCTCCCCCAGGTTGATGCATTCACAAAAAACATTGATGGTAAAAGCTAGAAAAAACAATAATAAACTTAATAAAAATAAGTTTGCAAAAATTGTATTGTATTCATAATAAGAAGTGATACATCATCTTTACAAAACCTTTCTTACGATATTGAGCTTCCTTCTCTTGTTATTGGGCAGAGTGTGCTCAAGGAGTGATTGGGCTATTTCTTGAGGATCCTCTATGCCCATGCTTTTGGCTATACGTATACGAGCAAGAAGCTTACCCCTAAATCCAGAACCAAAAACATCGAAGGCAAGGGATTTTTTTAATCAGAACTATACATTTGGTGCTCTGTGCCATAGAGGCTACACAGAGCACCTTAGAGAGGGCTTTCAAAAAGAAGAGAGTGAAGGCAGGTTGAGGGGTGTAGTCCCTGTGGTTGGATAATGGCGATGCCATCCACAAGAAGTCAACCAAGATAGTGCGCCAATGCAGCATCATGTCCATGGACCTTGGCTTGGTCTCTGCTCTGCCGCCGCCGCGCTGCCTCTCCCAGCAAATGCATCAATTTCAACCACCCTCTGCAATCAAAGGAAAAATCAAAATATTTTCCTATACATAATTACAAATGTTTCTAGGTTGTAAAAGGTTGATTATTACCTCTTGCTCAATGTCTTCTTTTGCCAAAGTGCTGGTGGGGGACGGAGAGGTCAATCGAGGACTTAGCCTCATCCTTTTTTGGTGCTTTGGTCTCCTCCATCACTCCAGCAGCAAGGGTACCCTTTTCAGCCTCTAGCTTGTCTTGTAAGGTTGTGAATTCCTCCTCTGGAACTAGGGCTTGCTCTGCAGTCTAAACCACAGTTTCCTTGACCAAAGCAACTGTCTCTGCGATAGATTCTCCAAGGGGTAATATAGCACTATCTAGGTGAGGACCGAGGTTGGACGTATCAAGGTCCACCTCACATCGCGTGCATATAATGCCCAAGTCTTCATACATTCTCAAGCCAACTGCCTTTTCAAGGTCATGAAGAAATAAGTATTCTTCACCTTCCACCACAATGGTGGTCAAGAGATTGATCTCAAGCTCTGGTAGCAATGCAGGCATCTCTACTTGCTCATCTGATTCCTCATCGCTCGCGGATGAGGAACGCAAAAGTGGCGAGCCACGAGAGGAACCTAGTTCCTAAATTGCCCTTCCTCAACCTCTTCACCTCTTGCTTATTGAAGGTACAGTAAGCTCCTGTGGGGATGCAGGAGCTTACTGTACAGTAAGCTCCTGCGGGGATGCAGATGTTGATGAAGCATTCAAGGCACTGGATGTAGGGGCAGGCATATTGTTGAATGTACTTAAGCAGCTCAACAGGCACCCATTGATCATTGGGGAAATGGGGAAAGGAGATGGAGTGGGGAGCCAAGTATTGCTCCATGTATGCAATCTGCATCTTATAATGTTGGGACACAAGGGCGAGCAACTTTTCAAAGTCGACTTCACGAGAGAACATGACAAAGAGCTCGCTCTTGCCCCACCCCCACGGGGTGGTGGAGAGGAACTCACAGAAGTTGTCAAAGTGGGTAGCCATGTGAATGCAAGAGATAGTGTGAGCTCGTGCTTGGTTTCTATCGCGTGAAAATGAGAAAGAAGGCACCTTTGGCTATTTATAGTTAAAATTTAAAGTTTGGTCTTTTCACACTAGACCGCTAGATAAAAAAACTATAGTTTGCAAAAATATTAAGATTTCAATTAAATAAATATTGGCTAAAAAAGAGCTTGCTACAAAATTGCAAGCATGTCATCTAATCTAAAATTGTTATAATGTCTTCATTTTTTGCCCCTCTTGTGACATTTACTTCATGTTGATCTCCATCTCCTTGTTGACTTGAAAGCTTGTCATTGCCTTCACCTCGATCCTGAAACTCTTGCCCCTCACGTAGAGGCTATTTTCCCATATACTCAGTTCATCTTCAAGCTCTTCCACATGCCTACTATGTGTTGGTAGGGCTATGCACCTTGCTGTCTGCTGAAAATTCAAGGTCCCCCATTTGCCATGATTCTGAGACCATGGTTGTCCCCTTGCATTGTAAAACCATTCATTAGAATTCATTAGAGAGTTTCATTTGCATTGAAAAATCATTCATAACCAACCTAGCTTTGTATTTTTCAAGTGAGCCATCAGCCTTATACTTAGCTTTCCAAACCCATTTGGTTTCAATTACCTTTCTATTTGGTTTCAATTACCTTTCTATTTGGTGGTCGGCAGGTCAACTAGCTCCCAGGTGTTGTTCTTTGTGATGCTATCATACTTAGACTGCATCGCGGCTTTCCACTTCGGATTTGCTAAGGCTTCATCCAAGGTGGCTGGCTCCTTCACTATTCCCATTATCTCAGCCATCAAGGCCATATTGACAATGAGATCAAAAGCTCTTCTTTGCTCCTCTATTATTCTCCTTGATCTGTGTGGTCCATCTGTTGAAGATTCTAGCTTCTCAGGTACTCGATTATGCTCATCAAAGAGCTGTTATACCCACTTTGGAAGTGGCTTTCCTTGTGATGTAGTAGTAGCAGGCTATTGTGATGCAACAAAGCAAGCTGCCTTATACTCAGGATCTGTGGAAGAAAATGCCACTATAGGTTGCTTTTTGCTGGTCCAAGAGAAAGCACCGGAACCAAGCAAAAGACAATATCCAGAAACAGATTTCCTAGAATCACAATCTCTTGCCCAATCTGAGTCACAATAACTTGTCAAAGTGTCACCCAAGCTGTAAGTGATGCCATACTCAAGAGTACTTCTGATGATGTACCTAAGTACCCTCATCCCTTCCTTCCAATGACTCTCTCGTGGCTTGTTGGAAAACCTGCTAACACACCAACTGTGAAGCTGATATCAGATCTAGTGTTAGTGAGAAAAATCAAACTCCCCACCAACTTCCTGTACTTCTTGATGTCAATAAGTGATGAAGAATCCTTTGCAAAAAGCTTCATGTTCACTTTCATTGGCGTAGATACAAGCTTGCAGTTTATCATCCCAAATGCTTTGAGAATCTCTCAAGCATACTTTTGCTGCGAAATGAAGATTTTACCTGACTCTTGCCAGACCTCAATCCCCAAACAGAAATGCGTGACCCAACTCTATCATTTGAAACTCATGGCTCAGCATATCTGTTGTCTTCTGGATCATCTCTTCATTTTCACCTCAAATGTTTAAGTCATCTACATACAAGACAACCAAAACAATCTTGCAATGACTTTTTAGAACATATAAGTTAGCATCATAAGCACATCTTATAAACCCAATCTTTTTGAAAAATTGGTATAGCCTATGATACCATGCCCATGGGGCCTATTTCAGTCCATACAATGCCTTCTTCAGCCTGCAAACTTTGTTTCTTGATCTGGGCATCTCAAAACCTGGTGGTTGAGCTAAATATACCTCCTTCTTGAGATGTTCATTCAGAAATGCTGATTTAACATCCATGTGAAAGACTGGCCACTTTTTGTGAGCAGCCAAGGCAAGTACAACCCTGATAGTTGTCATACGAGCTGTGGGAGTAAAGGTTTCATCAAAGTCAAAACCCTCTACCTATGAAAATCCCTGTGCAACCAACCTAGCTTTATATTTTTCAAGTGAGCCATCAGCCTTATACTTAGCTTCAATATTGGTGAAAGTAACACTTTTATAATAAAAAAATTCTTTTATGCATCACTTTATGCATAAAAATCAATATCGGTGAAAGTAACACTTTTATAATTAAAAAAATTCTTTTATGCATCATTTTATGCATAAAAATCAATATTGGTGAAAGTAACACTTTTATAATTAAAAAAATTCTTTTATGCATAAAAATCAATATTGGTGAAAGTAACATTTTTATAATAAAAAATTTCTTTTATGCATCACTTTATGCATAAAAATCAATATTGGTGAAAGTAACACTTTTATAATTAAAAAAATTCTTTTATGCATCATTTTATGCATAAAAATCAATATTGGTGAAAGTAATACTTTTATAATAAAAAAAATTCTTTTATGCATCATTTTATGCATTAAAATCAATATTGGTGAAAGTAACACTTTTATAATAAAAAAATTCTTTTATGCATTAAAATCAATATTGATGAAAGTAACACTTTTATAATAAAAAAATTCTTTTATGCATCACTTTATGCATAAAAATCAATATTGGTGAAAGTAACACTTTTATAATAAAAATATTTCCAAATATGCATCTTTCTATGCATTGAATTTAAATCTAATGAAAATCACACTTTTATAAAAAAAAAATATCCAATATACATCTTTCTATGCATAGAATTTAAATCTAATGAAAATCACACTTTTATAATAAAAAATATCCAATATGCATCTTTCTATGTATAGAATTTAAATATAATGAAAATCACACTTTTATAAGTAAAAAAATATCCAATATGCATCTTTCTATGCATAGAATTTAAATCTCATGAAAATCACACTTTTATAATAAAAATATCCAATATGCATCTTTCTATGTATAGACATTAATTCTAATGGAAATAACACTTTTATAATAAAAATATTTCTAATATGCATTTTTCTATGCATAGAATGAAAATAACACTTTTAGAATACACAAACGGTGGGGATTACTCTTTTTGAATAACAAAAGATAAAAACTTATTTCACAAAATTTAAGAAAATTTTGCCATAACCTCCTTTGTATGGTTGACCATTTTTCAATGTTTTTTTCATTCTCAAGTTACTTAGAAATTATCCCAAATGGTTTAAAGCATTCTAAACTAATCAAATTCCACTTTTTAAAGAGGAACAATATGAAAAGTTTAATTCTATCAATTTGATTACATATCTAGGATAAAGAAAGGCTGAATTCAAGAATGAAGAGATGGGGAAAGCCTTTCCAAGAAGGCATAACATCATTTTTTATTTTAAAGAAAACAAAAATTAGAAAACCATTAAATGGAATAAAGAAAAAGTAGGATTTCTAGCTTACATGAATTTTTGTGAGCTTTCCTTTGGCTTGATGGTTTGAGGGATCTACTCTTGTTTGCAACAAGAGTGGCCACCAATTCTTTTGAAGAGGAAATGGTCAAAAACTAATGAATTACCAATAAATTCACTGTTTTTGGCTCTAGGGAGGAGTAGAGTAACAGTGCATAAAACACTATTAAGCTTCTACAAAGGGGGAGGCTTCTATTTATAGGAAAAAGTGAGCTTCTAACCAAGCAAACTGATTCTAGTATTTTCCAGATCAGTTTGGTCAATTTTCGACCATTTTTGGGATCCAGTTTTGAATTAGGAGAGAGGAGAGATGAAATATCTAATTTTGTTGATTTAAAATTCAAAAGCAATGATGGGAAAAAGGTGCCTACTTCATGAGGGGGAATCCACACTATGAGGTGTCAAAAATTCATTTTTTTAGTATTTTCTTTGGTCCTTAATCCACTCTTCATCTTATGTGAGTATTTACTCATTTTTTGGGGGGGGGGGTTTCTTTATTTCTTCAATTTACCTCCTCCCTACATTTGGATTAATCTTATTGGTCCATAGGAACCTTAATTTAAAACTTTCAGAAAATCTAGACCCTTAGGATAGGGCCTTTTGAACAGATTATAATTTATTTCTAATGCACCTTCTGAAATTCTTTTTGAACTTCTGTTTCGGGGGAATTTATTTTAATAAGATGAGATATTTTTCGATCCAAAAATATTTAAAAACTGAATCACCTCTCTCTAGAAGATTTTATCTCTCTAGGCCAAAACAGGTAGAAACAAGATCTTTTATATTTCTGAAGAGGGATTTGATTATAGGGGAAGATATTAGACTTCTTGAGAGGCTGGGGAGGAATCTTACAAACATGGAGGTTTTTTATCAATAAATTACATTTATGAGAATTTTTTTTTGGGAGTCCCCACAATTTTGAGATCTCATGGATGTAGTGGTTCGAGACAGTTAGTTATGTTTATGGGGTTGTGGGGACATGACAGTTAGTTATGGATGTACTGGCTCCTGACAGGCTTCTAACGTGACCCTTGAATTACAAGCTTTTTGGAAGGAAAATTTTATTTTCATCATACATACTGGTTGGGTGGTGTTTTTTCCACCTCAAAATGTAAAAAAATAAAAAATAAAAATTTTTTACTTTTTGGGGTCCACCTAAATACAAGAATGTTTTGCTGATGTGGAAGGGAGACATGGTGGGAGTTAATGAGAAAGGAGATTTCAAATTGACAAGAAAGATTCAATTTGTAGAGAGTGAAGATAAAAAAATCAAAAAGTATGAGAAAAGTCAAAAAGTAAGAGAGAGAGTATGAGAATATTCCCTTTAAAAAGTGAAACTAGGGGGGTATGGCTGATGTGGCAAGGCAAAAAATAGGGGTCATCATAGCCTTTGTCTCCCTTAAGCCCAGCTTTTTAAGCTTTAATCCCTTAAAATTAGGAATCCTTAGGAGGCTCTTTTTGGGTCCAAAAAATTCCTAAAATGACTTACAGCATGGGTGACACTTTGACAAGTTATTGTGACTCAGATTGGGCAAGAGATTGTGATTCTAGGAAATCAGTTTTTGGATATTGTCTTTTGCTTGGTTCCGGTGCTTTCTCTCTTGGACCAGCAAAAAGCAACCTACAGTGGCACTTTCTTCCACACAGAGCGTGAGTACAATAGCTCTGAAGTGGAAAGCCGCGATGTAGTCTTAGTATGACAGCATCATAAAGAATAACACCTGGGAGAGCTAGTTGATCGACCACCAAATAGAAAGGTAAATGGGTTTGGAAAGCTAAGTATAAGGCTAATGGCTCACTTGAAAAATATAAAGCTAGGTTGGTTGCACAGGGATTTGCACAAGTAGAGGGTTTTGACTTTGATGAAACCTTTGCTCCCACAGCTCATATGACAACTATCAGGGCTGCTGTACTTGTCTTGGAAAGAGATCCCCTAGCACACAACATGTGACTCTAGGGCCATTTTTACAAACTGAAAGAGGGTCCCCTTACATGAAAGAAATGGCTATAGGGCTATACCTTTTTACCACATCCTTATGTATATAAAATTTGCGTATGCCATACGTCCTAAGGATTTAGTCTACAACTTATCCTAGCAAGAGGGCTCCTAAAAATCACACTAGAAATACCATATCTTCTTGGGATCTCCTTATAAACAAGAGATATTACTAGGGTTGTTTCTACTCACACAAATAAAGGGAGATAATGTGGGTTAATATATCCAAATGGGCTTAAAATTTTTAAAATAAAAAATCCACACAAGAAATGGCGTTGTGTTCATATCTCCCAAATAGAGAGAAGAGTCTCTCGTGGGACTCTAGAAATGACCATGCATTTTCATATCTCCCGAATGGAGTAAGAGCCTATTGTGCACTCTAGAAATGGTCATGGACCATGTCTCTCAGTCAAAAGAGCCACACATATGCACATAGAGATATGTCTCTATAGCCATATCTCTCTCACAAAATAGGGACCCCTAGGGCCAAAAGAGGAACCCTTATAATTGCACATAATATAAGCTCTTAGTCTCCAGGTCCACACATAGGCACACAAGAAATGGTCCTATACCCATATCTCTGTCTAAAATAGAAACCCCTAGGGCACACAAGAAATGGCCCTGTTTTCTAAAAGAGTACCTCCTAATGCACATACCATATGTACATGGTCCTATGACAAATTTCATGAAATGGATCTAGAACAAGAAGAAATAAATAAACACACAAAAGTCCAAATCTAGAATCTATTTGATGGTTAATAAACACACATGATAAATACATGAGATTATGATGAAAATATATAAAATTCATATGCACATGCAGCAAAGGAGGTATGTGCATAAGGCCTAAGTGATTTAACCTCTCACCATGAGGATGGCTATCAAGCTTGCCCCATGAGCCCTAGACCATGAAAGGCCATCTCCAAGAAAGGAGCCAAGAGTAAATGTAGATGTCCAAGATATGAATGACTAAAAGATCCCTACAATGAACCCAAGGCCCTATTTATAGTAGCCTTGTTTGTGGCCCATTATTTACATGTTTTAGATCTTAGCTTATGCTTCATTACAAACCATCCCTTCTCAAATATTTTGTCCTCAAAATCATACAAGATATCTAAAATTAAACATAGCCTCAAATAAATCAATGGGAAAGGGTTAAGGTAACAAATATGATTTCCAAATGTAAGGAAGTCCATGAGCCTTCATCTCCAATGCATATCTGTGGGGCTATTATTGCAGCCCTTGTTGTAGATGAATCCTTTGAAATATTATTCATAAAAACTCCATGAGATATGCCAAAAATGATGCATACACTTAGCCAATCATGTCCTGCATCATATTCTTCCATTGTTATAAACATTGAAGCTTATTGGAGTAGAACAATGATCCCAACAATGGACCTCACCAAAATTGTCCAGAAATTACAGCATGCCTATAATCCAAGTATTGCCCATTTTCTCCATAAAAATCATGCCACTTTGTTAAGCAAAACCTTCCTCAAGTAAGCCATATTGTTGCATATACTCCAAAGATTTCCAAGTAGCCTCATCCATGGACAATTGCTTCCACTTAACAAAGGAATTCTTCAATGTTCTTATTCCTCAACTCCCTTGCTCTCTTGTCCACGATCCTCTCGGGCATATATATATGATCTCCCCTTCTTCATACATGGGTGGTAGCTCTTCAATATATTGTGAAAGAGTGCCCTCAAACCTCTTAAGGTTGGACACATGAAACACATTATGAATTCTTGTAGTAGAAGGCAAATTAATCTTGTAAGCCAAGTCACTCACTTTCTTGACTACCGTGTATGAGCCATAGTATCTATGAGCCAATTTTGGATTGGAATATTCTTTGAGGATGTTATGATGTCTTTTAGGAAGCTTTAGTAGCACATAGTCACCTTCTTTATACTCCATATTACACCTATGCTCATCCACATTTGCCTTCATAACCTCTTGAGCCTTCTTCATGTTGTTCTTACAAAGTTAAAGAAGCTGTCTCATCCTTTCCAAATCTTACTTGGTTAAAGGATTTACCATTTTTTCCTCTCATGAAAGGAAATAGATGGCACATGCACTTGATATCCATAAAGAGCCTCAAAAGGTGACATCCTGATACTCAAATGCTTGCTTGAATTGTGCAAAATGTAGCAAGATAGAGCCATTCATCCCAAGATGTTTGCATATCATGACAATAGTGTCTCAAGTACACTTCAAGACATTTGTTTGTGTACTTTGTTTGCCCATCTGTTTGAGGGTAATAGGCTATAGATGGAGTGATTTGGGTACCCATCCATTTGAGGGTAATAGGCCCATCCATTTGAGGGTGATAGGCTGTAGATAGGCTGTAGATAGGCTCTAGATGGAGTGATTTAGGTACCCATGTTCTCATATAATGTTCTCCAAAAAGTACCCCCATGAACATGGTGTCCCTATCACACAAACTATGTTAAGTGGCAAACTATATATCTTGAATACATGTTCCATGAATTGTTTGGCAATGTGAGAGGCCCCATAAGTGATGTTTGAAGAAATGAAATGGGATGATTTGGTGAGTCTATCACCCACAAATATTGTATCCCATCCATGCTTTATCCTTGGTAGCCTTGTAATGAAGTCCATAGAAATGTGAGTCCATTTAAAATTGTGACTGCTCTGGCTGCTACAGTCTGAGGTGAAACTCTTTCTCTTTGGTTGCCCCAGTTCTGGGAAGGAGTTATGAGGAGGTTACTCTGGACAGAGGCAGATGGCTTGGCTGGAGTTCTTCTTGGGTGAGACGGACCTTGATTAGACTGGTATGAAGGGGTTGGTCTCTGAACTCGGGGTTCTTGACTTCCCTGTCCCCTTGACACGGTAGGAGTCGGGCAGTCTTTTATCTGGTGACCAAAACCCTAGCATCCAAAACATCGATTTTCAGTTCTGAGCTCGTCCCTCTGATTTCTTGAAAGAGGTGGGGCTCTTGAGAAAGCATTCTGGGGGAAGGGTCTTCCTTCACTTCGGAATCTTCCTGCATCCTGATTCTGATTCGGGCCTTGCTGCCTCTTCGGGGGTGGAAAGTGAGAAGTACTTCCCTGGACTTGGAATCTTTTAAAGTTAGAGGGTGCAGGCTTTGGCGGGACCTTTACTGCAAAGGCTTTGGCAAAATCCTTTGCCATTCTTACTGCTTCAGTCATGGACACTGGCTTGGCATTTTTGACCAGTGTGTCCAAGGGTTCGTTCATTCCCCGAATGAACCTGGCCATGAGTTGTTCTTCATCTAGAGGTGGTGAATATTTGAGTAGAAGAGCAAAGGCCTGGTGATATTCATCGATGGTTTTGCTCTCCTGCTTTAGCTCTAAGAATTCGTTCATTTTAGTTTCCAAAAATCTAGGGGGACAAAATATCTTTCTCAAATAGGTTTCTAGGTTATTCCAGGACTGAGTATTTCTGTCCAGACTTTGGTGTCACAGTGGTTCCTCCATGCTACCCTGGCTGTTTCCACTATTTTCTGTCGGGCAAGAGCCATTTTGCTCCGTCGCATTGTAGCCTGTGACGTCAAAATATTCTTCCATGGCTTCCACCCATTTCTCCACAGCCTCGCCCAGGTTCTCCCCTTCTCCTTTGAAGGGTCCTGGCTGAGTCTTATGAAGAGCCTTGCGAACATCAGAGTCAAGCTCATCATCTTTAGAGAGAGGGTCTGGCTGACGGCCACGGTTTCCTTGTCTCATGATTCTGCCAAAAATTTATATATTATTAAATTTTTATTTTGATATCATCCACGAGATCCTAAGACTTAAGAGGTTCGGAAAAACAATTTCTTAAACAAGACAATGATCTTATTGGAGATCTATGACATATGTCCGATAATAAATTTTTCTTTATCAAATCGTCCCCATAAACAATCATTTATTCAATAGGGAATTTTTCTCCGAAAAACATTTCTTTATTTATATAAAAGTTGCAATATGTACATAGAGCAGCTCGGCTCTAGAATCAAAATCTCCTCGGGAGTTGCATAAGACGACAGTACTAGGGCCATAGGCATGCCCCGATACAAACGTTCACTTACTAACAAAGGAGCTATTATTTTTTCCTTAGGAATAAAACAACTAAGGAGTCTGTAGACTTGGCATAAAAGTCTAAAATTCCGAGGCGTCGAATGATATATAGAATGACGCCACGCACCATTTTCAGCTTTAACAGAATCATAGCCAATGAGAGGTTCTGCCACCACAGCATTGCACGGTGGTCGCAAGAGGCGTGGACGTACTGCCCTCTGCAAACCACTTATGCTGTAGTCTCTCCACTGGGTTAGGAAAATATAAATCCTCGAAATGGCGTGCGAGTCTTGCTCGGCTTGTTCGAGTTGAAGCGAAAGAAATGAGATGCTTGAAGGTGAACGCAGTCATATCTTGAGACTGGGTGAGGTCGGGAATACCAGATAAATAGGGAACTTAACAATTTCTTTGATTAAAAATTCTTCATGAAAGAAGCTTACGGAATGAAGATACATTATGAAAAATGCTTTATCAATTTCTGATAAGAACTTGTTTATCCTTATTAGCTTTCAACTTCGCTCTGATACCAACTGTGAGATCCCTGATACCAACTTTGATACCAACTGTGAGATCCCTCTACCCCCTCCACACACCGGCGGATTCTCAGTATAGCTGACAGCAGCGGAAGCAGCCCCCTCATGTGCGGGGCAGGGTTTCTCACTCGGGGCCTCCCCCACAAATGTCCGGACACAAGACTAGGCTGGTGGTCACTCCGAAAACCGAAATCGGGAAAATTTCCCATGCCCGAATAGCGGGGACGATTCCACCTTTTTGAATTTTCTTAACGAATTTTTTTTAAAACGAGATCTATTCCAAACAATCCTTCACCTGAATAAACCATCGTCGAATGAAATTTAGAAAAAGAGAAATTGAAATAGTACCTTTCGAGAAAGATAGTTTAGCAAGAACCTTTCCAGACCTAAACTCTGATTCAGACTATTGACCAAGATCTAATTCCTTCGTCAATGACGATGTGATCAGTTCATGAAAAATGCACTCAAAACACCCACCGAATCCGAAACTATGTTAAGACTTTTGATTTTGACCTGAGGATCACGTTAACAGAATTCGAGGAGCTCTGTTTGGAATTCAGACGTGGATCTAGAAGTATTGAGATACGGATTTAAGATTATTCATGGTTTTCAAACAAAATCAAAACGGAAAACTTGCATAGAAACCCTGTTTTCTTAAAGGACTGTCTTACGCCAGAATGCTGGAGAGAGCATTTGGCATATATGTTTATCTAAGGGAAGTTCGGTTGCAAAAGCTGGCGGGGAGTGTTCGAGGGATAGCTCACACAGCAAAGCCTACCGAGGTCTTGACCAGCCTCGGTATGGTTAAAATGGTGCGCTTTCGGTACGATAGGCGAGGGCCGACGAAGCGGTCCTTGAGTGAAGTGCCATGACACCTAAGGAGGATCCTGAAGGGTTCTAACCAGGCGATGCATGGGCTTGTGGTGCCGAGGACACCCATGCGTATGTCGAGGAAGATATTGTATGACAGACCAATGTTATTGTAATCTATCACTAGATCTCGTTGTTGACTCGCTGGTCTCAACGGAGAGTCCAGAGTGATACTGTTTTGTGAGAAACAAAGACTCAATGGAAATTTTGAAGTATGACATGTGTAACCAGTAAATTGTTTGTCAATGGATTGTTTTTTTTTTCTATATTAAAGTTTTAAAGAGGAGTGTCTATGTATCTGTTTTCTGTATTAAAGTTTTAAAGAGGAGTGTCTACGTATCTGTTTTCTAAAGCTAAAGTTAAGAAAGGCATTTCAATTATGGTTGGGTGAGTACTTGTTTAGATCTATCGATTCCAGTGGGGCTAACCCATGGGTCAGATGGGGTTAAGCTGGAATCAGTGGAGTTTTAATAATCAAATTGAAAAATCTTAGGATTACGCTAGGATTCGAGTAGCTAGTTAATTCCCTGATAAATTTCTCAATTGAGTGGATCAACAGCTGTGCCTGATCTTGATCAGGAAAAAAGCGTAGAAATTACTCAGACGATCAAATTATATCAGTGTGATAGCTTCCTTCTATCTATAGATTTCTAAAACATGGATTTCTTAAGAGGAATAAAATAATCATTTATCTCGATCTCCGACTTTGATAGTTTATTTGAATTTTCTCATTACCATCTTAGTGAATATGAAATGGTAGAATTTCCTCTCACATATTATCTACCTATTTATTTTTCCAATTTTTATGAAAATTAACAAAAGATTAAAGAGAACCCTTATTTAATTATAAAGATCCTATATGCATCTAATTATGCATAAAATCCAATTCTGATGAAAGTCACACTTTTATCATCATAAAAATCATTTATGATGGAAATCACTCTTTTAACATGAAAGAATTTCTTTTATGCATATATTTATGCATACAAATCATTTATGATGAAAATCACACTTTTAATATAAAAAAATATCTTCTATGCATATGTTTATGCATAAAAATCTTTTATGATGAAAATCATACTTTTAATATATAAAAAAATATCTTCTATGCATATGTTTATGCATAAAAATATTTTATGATAAAAATCACACTTTTAATATAAAAAAATATCTTCTATGCATATGTTTATGCATAAAAATCTTTTATGATGAAAATCATACTTTTAATATAAAAAAATATTCTATGCATATGTTTATGCATAAAAATCTTTTATGATGAAAATCATACTTTTAATATATAAAAAAATCTTCTATGCATATGTTTATGTGTAAAAATCTTTTATGATGAAAATCACACTTTTAATATAAAACAATATCTTCTATGCATATGTTTATGCATAAAAATCTTTTATGATGAAAATCATACTTTTAATATAAAAAAATATCTTCTATGCATATGTTTATGCATAAAAATCTTTTATGATGAAAATCATACTTTTAATATAAAAAAATAACTTCTATGTATATGTTTATGCATAAAAATCTTTTATGATGAAAATCACACTTTTAATATATAAAAATATCTTTTATGCACCCATTTATGCATAAAAACCATTTATGATGAAAGTAACACTTTTACAATTAAAAAATAATCTTTTATGCATACTTTTATGCATAAAAATCAAATATGATAAAAGTAACACTTTTATAATTAAATAATAATAATCTTTTATGCATATTTCTATGTATGCAAATCAATTATGATAAAAGTAACACTTTTATAATAAAAAAATTAATCTTTTATGCATACTTTTATAAATAAAAATCAAATATGATAAAAGTAACACTTTTATAATAAAAAAAATAATCTTTTATGCATACTTCTATGTGTGAAAATCAAATATGATAAAAGTAACACTTTTATAATAATAAAAAATCTTTTATGCATACTTTTATGCATAAAAATCAATAATAATGAAAGTAATACTTTTATAATAAAACTAAATGTCTTTTATACAAATAATCAAAATGCATCTTCCATGCATGAAAATGACACTTTAGAATATAAAAATCATAAGGATTACTCTTTTAGAATAATGAAAGATAATACTTATTTCTAAATTTTTAAAAAATTTTGCCATAACCTCCTTTGTATGGCTGACCATTTTTCAATTTTAAGTCTCTAAAATTAATTAGAAATGCATCAAGAGTATTTAAATCATTCTAAAGTAACATTTTTCTACTTATTTAAGACAAACATTATGAAAAACTTGATTTTATTCATTAATCATTCACCTAGGATAAAGAATGGTTGGATTTACTAGAGAAGAGAGGAGAATGCCTTTTGCAATGAGGCATAACATCAGGTCAAAAACTAATGAATTATGAGTAAAATTCACTGTTTTTGGTACTTGGGAGAGGCAGGGTAACAGTGCAAAACACTATTGAGTTTCAACAAAGGGGAGGGCTTCTATTTATAGAAAAAAGTGAGCTTCTAACCAAGCCAACTGATTCTAGAATTTTCCAGATCAGTTTGGTCAATTTTTGACCATTTTTAGGTCAGTTTTGCTCACTTTGGGATCTAGTTGAAACAGGAGAGAGGAGAGATAAAATTATCTCATTATTTGGGAGTTTAAAACTCATTCAAGCATGTGAAATAGACGCCTCCTTCATGAGGGGAATTTTCCCATATTGAGGTGTCAAAAATGCATCATTACTTCTAAATATCTCCCTTTTTTAACTATTAACCTTGTCCTTAGTGAACTCTTCATTTTATGTGAGTATTTACTCATTTTTGGGAGATTTTTCTTTTATTTATTCATTTATCTCCTCCCTACATTTGGATGAATCTTATTGGTCCATAGGAACCTTAATTTAAAATTTTGAAAAAAAATTTCACCCCCAGGATAATGCCTCTTGAATAGATTATACTTAATTTCTAATGCACCTTCTGAAAATCTTTTTGAGCTTTTGTTTCAAGGGAACTTATTTTAATAAGATGAGAATTTTTTCTATCTAAAATTATTTAAAATTTGAATATTCTCTCTCTAGAATATTTTCTCTCTCTAGGTTGGTAGAAACAAGATCTTTTATATTTTTGAAGAGGGATTTGATCGGACGGCACGGAGATGTTAGTAAGGCTCGGACTTGGCCCATGGTATCCCTCATACCATTGGGAGAATGAGGTTCGTCGATTGAGGCGAGTGATTGTGATGCTCCCAGGCTAGTGCGGTGAGTTAGCCCACTCTAGTGCACAGACATCCCTCTTAGGGGCGGGAGGATCGAGCGACGGAGCCTGAGAGGGCAATATGCCAGCTTGAGTCCTTGTCGGCCGACGATGGAGGGTTGGAGCCGCATCAGTGGAGCCGCATCAGGAGCATCTTCTCTAATCTCGTTGTTGCGCGCTCCTCCCGAGGTAATATTCTGACGTTTACGGGAAGGGGCCATCTTGGACATCATCTTGTAGGGCTCGCTGTTGCGGTCAAGACGCTCCAGTCGGATCTTAATTCTGAGATCGTTTGCTCACCGTATGAGCAAAAGACCACAGCGTATGAACCCTCTGTTAAGGCAAAACCTCTTACTAAAGTCCACGCAAATGGGGGGCAAATGGGGGGGGGGAATTGTGAGATGTTCTTAACACAAAAACGTTTTGCAAAAGGGGAGAAGGGCTGAGGGCTGCTGTAAATCTCTTCACACCGGGGAGGGTGGGGGTGGGGGGGAGGAGAAGAGTTAAGGACACTGCCTCCTAGCAAGAGGGGGATAGAGGAAAATTGCCTTATCTGAAAAGTGGCAAATGAGGGGGTGTGAGAGGGGTGGCTGCAAGGGGCGGCCATACTAGAGCAAGTACACTGCATAGGGACGGACGATGGTGGTATGGACAGCGGCACAGCAGAGCAGGCTACGCAAAAATGCATGTTGCCCATGGAGCACCCCGGCGGGGGTTTATATAACTGCGGGGTACGGGTGTACGGGCGCTGCGCAAAGCAAGGACGGTGTACCAGCAAAGGTTGTAGATCAGTGGCCTGCATGGGTCTAGGGAAAATATACGGTGTTGCGCTTAACAAGAAAAGGAGTGGTACGCATGTACCTTATCTGGTCAAGGGTAGCATGGGTGTCCACGTTGATGGCACGGAAGCGGTAAAGCTGTTTACGCCTTTATAGAGCGCCACACTTCCACATACGCATGCAAACACACCAGAACACCAGACCAAAGAGCATGAACAAGACTTATATTTCAGAGTTACAGACCTTCATCTTTACAGAATCGGATATCCAAGATATCCCAGACACCACCTTCATCAAGCACCCGCTCGCAATCAGCCCTCTCCAGCTCCTGGTCGCTCCCAATCCCTTCGCTCCTTGCTTTTCTGCAGCCGACCTCTTTCCTTCTCTACACTGCACCTCAGCTGAAGACCACTCTCTCCTACACCACCAGCACATTGCCAGTTCCCAAAGCAAGACCTGGTCACCCTTCTATCTTTGTCGCCAACCCAACAACCAGCCCAAGCCACACAATACCAAGGGGCTCCTTGCATCCAAAGCCTTTTAACAAAAACCTCCCAACTCTCTCCTTCGCACCAGTGGGCAGCAACACTAGCAAGAGACAACTCATCCTCTTCAAAGACGTCTACCCGATCAAAATAATCCTCCTCTAAGCCCTGGAGTATCTGTGGCAACTACACGACATGCCAGCTGTAAGGCCAATGTCATCATTCATCTCTCTTTCTCTGCAGCCAGCGCCCCTCTCCAACTTGCGGACGACCCTCCTCTCTCACACACAGTCAGCGTCCGTCTCCCTTATTATCGGCTCCTACACTCTCCCACGTCCAACGCTGCGCCTAACACCTGCTCGCCGGCTTCACTCCTCTCTGTCGCCAGCCACCAGTCTTCACAGCTCTCAGCTCCCACACGTGCTTCTCTCCTGAGAAGCCCCCGCTTATGTGCAGCTTCGCCCACCTATCATCTTCACTTTAGCTTGCTAGCCCATCGACCTTCTCAATTGACGCCTGCACAGCAGCTACACTCCAGCCACGCTTGCTACCTGTAACGCTAGCCCTTGTCGCTAGCCCTTGTCACTTAACGCAGTAGCTCGTCACCGCTACCAGCCGCTACCCTTCACGGCTATTCAACGCAGCACACGAGCTCTGCCTCTACTCTGTGGCCGCCTTTCCTCTCCAGCCGCCCTTCCTCCTTGCAGTACGTCGACGTCTCTTCCCTCCAGCGCCTGGCGGCACACCCCAGAGCCTCCAACTCTCCACACAGCGATCTCCCTTCAAACCCAAGCTACGCCTCTGGCTGCAGCTAGCCACACAAAAACACCCCCCCTTCTGTCCTCGCGCTCTCTCACTTTCTGAAGCCCCTACTCCACGCAAGGCGTCTTCGCCAGCCTTCTGGAAGAACCTCGCTGGCGGCAAGGTTGGCTGCTACGTGGCCATTCCTTTTGTAGGCCATGTTTGTATTATATTATATATATATATTTTTAGAGTTTCAATAATGGCCACCACATTCCCTTTCATACCAATGCCCATGGCACATGGCCCCTTTTCACCTTTTTCTGCCCATGCCCTCCACCAACTTCAATTGCGACCTTCCAAGTGCCCATTGTATTTTTGACGCGCCCACACATATTCAGACAGTCGCGCACACATACGAGCCATCGAACAGCTGACATCTTCTCCAACCGACCACGCTCCGAACAAGCTGTGCTTCCAGAATTTCATCATTTTTTTCTGCATATACACTTCCATCAAAGCCAGAAGCCTGACTGCCGTATCCACGACGCCCACACTGAGTCAATGGGTGCCCCCATGACCTTATCACAACATGAACAGCACCCATGTACACATGTACAAGTTGAGTTTGAGGCTCCCAAAAAAACTTCGCAACGTAGCGGTACGTGTGGACCACACAGTGGGCGGTCGTCCTTTGGTTCTTGTGCGGCTATCGTACGAGCACCCTGGTAAGATACTATCCCAGCTCGTGAGATGAGGACATCTCGAATCTTTTAAGTGGGATAGATTGTAAGGTCCCTCCCAAGCCATGTATGTATGTGTCTCTTTTAATATAGATTTCAATAAGGAAAGAGAGTGTACTTAGAGAAGAGTGAGACAATAAGGCTAGAAACATTAGGAAAGTGTTAGAATAAAAATATTAGCTCCAAAAATCCTAAAAGAAATAAGAAGACAAGAATAGTTCTATTAAGAGATAAGTATCTCCAAAAATAGAAATTCGAATTTAGGTGATAAGAGGTCATATTTAGAGTACTTTTACATATTTAGAGTCCATACATACTAAAAATGTGGAAAAGCAACGCGTTTTTAAAGATGGCGCATTTGTGGCTATATATAGACGTTTTTGCTTATTCTACCCGTGATGGCTTGCAAAACAGATCGCTTTCGGTTCTTTTGACTGGTTATATGACCATATTTTGAGTTTTTATCAAAGAGTTATGGCCGCAATAATTTGCTGATTCTGTCAGGGTCTCTAAACAGGGAAAACTGTAAGAAGGCAGTAAGTAGCCTCAAGGTAATCCTAGAGCTTGAGATGTATATATCCCTTCATTCTTATCTAATATCTTAGAAAAGAATATTAGAATGCTATGGTCTTTTGGAGGAAGAGACCAAAACTCCATAGCTTTTCTTTTAAAGAAAGAATAGTATGTCGTAGCCCTGCACAAGAGAAGGCTATTTTGCCATAGACCTTCGAAAGAGAGAAAAGTCACAGTACGAGTAAGAGGAGATAAATCTTGGGGATGATCAGATGATTTCAATCGTAAGAGAAGGTATTAGAAGACTTTATTCTCATATGCCAAGTTCTAAAGCTCTTGTTATCGAGCAAAGGTAACGATAAATGACAAATTTCTATAAGGTATATACATATTTTGTTTTTCAATTACATAGCATTCTCAGGGATTGAGGTATGGCCCCAGCTTCTCTATTAATTGTTAATAGTGATCTATTTGATTGATTTACTAGTTAAAGTTTGTATTCTTTTAAACAATAGCATATGCCTTAAATAAAGAATATCTTATCGCGTAATCTCAAGTTGAAATGCAAAAATCTTTGTGAAAAGGATTGTTTTCTTAAGAAAGGTAATATGGATTCTAGTCCTATGGTTTAGTTGAGTAAATGGATTGTTATCTTGGTTAAATTAAGGTACATGTACAACTTCTCCCTCCCTTGATGCTTCCTCGTTCTTGTGCTTGTGTAGCCGTATGGCGGAGACGTTAGTAAGGCCCGGAGTTGGCCCATGGTATCCCTCATACCATTGGGAGAATGAGGTTCGCCGATTGAGGTGAGTGATTGTGATGCTGCCTAGTTCTGAGGGCCCAGGCTAGTGCGGTGAATTAGCCCATCCTAGTGCGCAGACATTCCTCTGAGGGGCAGGAGGATCAAGCGAGGGAGCGTGAGAGGGCGACAGGCCAGCTTGAGTCCTCACCAGCAGGGCCGACGAGATGAGGTGTATGGTCCCGTAGGGTTTTGCCCAGCATGTAGAGGCTAGCATGTAGAGGCTGGAAGGCCGAATTCTAGATCATCGGTGGTATAAAGGAAAAGAATAAGAGAGCCGGTTTGGCTTGTATGAAATTGATTCATGAATAAACTTTTTTTTATAAATCTTGTCTTGGCATTATTGTATTGTGTAAAAAGGCTGTTTTAACAAACCTTGTGAAAAGGGCCTTAATTAAGGAACATGTTTATTTATGTCAAACAGTGTGGTAGGATTAATTAGAAAACAAATTGACGCGTGAGTAGGGTGGAAAGTGGGAGGATAGAATGCCCCGACGGCACCATCCTACGGACGGGTGGACCCGATTAGTCGGGTAGCTTTGCAACATATTAAGTGAAAGCCCTATGTTAGATAAATAGGTTCTTGGGCGATTCTATTCTAGAGGACTAGGCCAACGGCTGTGCCTTGCATGGATGAGGAAAAAAGTGTTGTCTTTAAGAATCAAGACTAGTAGTTGCCCAAATTATGAGCAACTACCCTATGGGTGATTTGATTTTTAGAAGACCACGCTCGCCCTATGGGATAGAACTAGGTCCTACCTATGAATCGTATCCTTGAATCTCTGCATGGTCAAGGTGTCGATGAGTAGGAATTTTTCTCCAAGATAAGACTTAGTGGACTATCTTAAGTGTTTCCCCTATTTTAGAAGGGGGGAGCTTCCAAATGAGACGATGGAGAAGAGTTACCTCATCCATCTCTGGAGCTAATCGAAGATTTTTAACAAAAGTTTGGTGGTATTCTTTTAGGGCCTTCCTTTTTTGGGTTAGCTCCAAAAATTCATTCATTTTATCCTCTCAAAATCCTGGAGGACAAAACCTTTCATGAAGGTGTAATTTCATGGCATCCCATAACTGATTTTGGTTCTTGTGGTTAGATTGACAACAATGCTTCCAACTAATTTGGCATTTCTTGCGATTTTTAGACGCGAGCAAGGGTGAGCTTGCTTCTTCCATTAAAAGTTCAAAACTATCAATAGCACCACATTTGAAGGCAGTCAGGATTAATACATCTGAGATCTTCATTTTTTTGAGAATTACACATCTGGTGCCTTGGGATTGACACATCTAGTGCCTTGGGATTAATACATCTGGTGTCTTGGGATTTACACATCCAAAGATTATCAGGATTGACACATCTGAGATGATTAGTTTTTTGAAAATTACACATCTAGTGTCTTGGGATTAACACATCTAAGCCTAAGGGGTCTCCTATGCAAAAAAATAGTGGGTTTGGGTGGGGGCATCATTATCATACGATGTCCGATGCTGGTGATACTTTACAAGTGGGTTCATGGGATTGCTAACCCTCCACTTGTAAAGTGGAGGGTTAGCAAAAAATAGTGGGTTTGGGTGGGGGCATCATTATCATACGATGTCCGATGTGCTGGTGATACTTTACAAGTGGGTTAATGGGATTGCTAACCCTCCACTTGCAAAGTCTCACCACCATTGGCCGGATGGGTGGGACGATTTACTGCCACCTGCTATTTTTCACATAGTGCCCAAGGGTCCCGTATGTAGAAAACCCGTATGTAGAAAATAGGCGGTTTAGGTGGGGCATCATTATCATATGACATCCGATGTGGGTGAAACTTTGCGAGAAGTTCCATGGGATTCCTATCCGTCCCCTATCATAGTTTCATTACCATTGGGTGGGATGGTGTGTTGCCACCCGCTATGTTTAGGTGGGGCATCATTATCATATGACATCCGATGTGGGTGAAACTTTGCGAGAAGTTCCATGGGATTCCTATCCGTCCCCTATCATAGTTTCATTATCATATGGGTGGGATGGTGTGTTGCCACCCGCTATTTTCGCATAGTGTCCAAGCGGTCCCCTCTGTAAAAAAATAGCAGGTTTGAGTTGGGCATCATTATCATACGACGTTCAATATGGGTGAAACTTTGCAAACGGGTCCATGGGGCTGTTACCCCTCCACTTGGAAAGTTTCACCACCATCGGGGATGTCAGATGGGTGTGACGCTATGCTACCACTTGCATTTTTTACATACTGCCTAAGGGGTCCCCTATGCAAAAAATAGCGGTTATGGGTGGAGCATCATTATCATAAAGCATCCGATGTGGTTGAAAACTTGTGCTCGGGTCCATGGAGCACCTACTCCTACTAAAATCCCAAAGTTTCAACACCATCGGCGGACACCAGATGTGTGGGACAGTATGTTGCCACACCCACTATTTTTTCGCATAGCGCCCAAGGGGTCCCCTATGCAAATTATAGTACGTTTGGGTAGGGCAGCATCATCATGCAACATATGATTCAAGCTAAACTTTGTGAGCAAGTCCATGGAAATGCTACCCCTCCTTTTGCAAAGTTTAACCACCATCGGACGTCGGATGGGCGGGACGGTGTGCTGCCACTTGTTATTTTTTACATAATGCCCAAGGGGTCCCCTAAAGAAGTAGCTTTGGGTGTGGCATCATTATCATACGAGTTTTGATGCAAGTGAAACTTTTCGAGATTGTCCATGGGGCTTCTAACCTTCCACTCACAAAATTTCAACACCATCGTGGAGGAGGCCGGATGGGCGGGACGTGCCCAAGGGGTCCTCTATGTAAAAAATATTGGGTTTGGGTAGGGCATAATCATCATACAACGTCTAATGGGGGTGAGATTTTGAAAGTGGGTCCATGGGACCACTACCGCTCCACTCACAAAGTTTCACCACCATCGAACGCCAGATGGGTGGGACGGTGTACTGGCATGCCAACCACCATTCTTTAGCATAGTTCCCAAGGGATCCCCTATGCAAAAAAAGAGCAAGTTTAGGTGGTCATCTCATAAGCATACAAAATCAGATGCATGTGAAACTTTGCATGTGAAACTTTGCGAGAGGGTCCATGGGGCTCCTATCCCTCCACTTGCAAAGTTTAGGTGGTCGTCTCATAAGCATACAAAATCAGATGCATGTGAAACTTTGCATGTGAAACTTTGCGAGAGGGTCCATGGGGCTCCTATCCCTCCACTTGCAAAGTTTTACCACCGTCGGATGGGTGGGGCCACCCGCTATTGCTTCCCACCATAGTGCCCAATTGGTCCCCTAGGCAAAAAATAGTAGCTTTGGGTGGGGCATTATTATCATACGGCGTACGATGCAATTAAAACTTTGTGAGCGGGTCCATGGGGATCTTACCCCACCAATCAAAAAGTTTCACGACCATGGGATGCCAGATAGGCGGGACGGTGTGCTGCCACCTACTATTTTTTTGCATAATGCCCAAGGGATCCCCTATGCAAAAAATAGCGGGTTTGGGTGGGGCATCATCATCACATGGTGTCCGATGCAAGTAAAAATTTGCGATCAAATCCATGAGTATCCTAACCCTCCACTCACAAAGTTTCACCACCATTAGACACTAGATGGATGGGACGGTCTGTTGTCACCCGATATTTTTTAACAGAGTGCCCAAGGGGTCCCCTATGCAAAAAATAGCGAGTTTGGGTGGGGCATCATTATTATCATACGAAGTCCGATGTGGGTGAAGCTTTGCAAGTAGTTCCATAGGGCTGCTACTCTCCACTTGCAAACTTTCACCACCATCTAACTAGATGGTGGGGCGGTGTGCTGCTACCCGCGTTATTTTTTCGCGTAGTGCCCAAGGGGTCCCCTATGCAAAAAATAGCCGGTTTGGGTGGGAACATCATTATCATACGGCATCCAATGAGAGGGTGAAAATTTGTAAGTGGGTCCATGGGGCTTCTACCCTTCAACTTGTAAAGTCTCACCACCATTGGATGTCGGATGGGTGGGACGGTGTGTTCCCACCCACTATTTTTTCACATACTATGCCCAAAGAGTCTGCTATGCAAAAGTTAGCGGGTTTGGGAGGGGCATCATTATCATACGGCATTGGATGTGGATAAAACTTTGCAAGTGGGTCCATGGGGTTCTTACCCCTCCACTCACAAAGTTTCACCACCAATGGACACCGAATGGGTAGGATGGTGTCCTGCGATACTCTATTTTTTCGCATAGTAAGGGATTCCCTAAGCAAAAAATAGCGGGTTTGGGTGGGGCATCATTATTATACGGCGTCCGATATGGGTGGAACTTTGCGAGCGGGTCCATGGGAATCCTAACCCTCCACTTGCAAAGTTTTACCATCATGGGATGCTGATGGTTGGGACGATGTGTTGCCACCCGCTACTTTTTTGCATAGTGCCCAAGGGGTCCCCTATGCAAAAAAAGCGTGTGTCCGTGGGGCATCATTTTCATACGACGTCTGATATGCGGGTGAAACTTTGCAAGCGGATTCATGGGGTTGCTACTGCCTCTCTACTTGTGCAAAGTTTCATGACCATCGCACACACTGGATGGGCAGGACGGTGTCCTGCCACCCGCTATTTCTTCACTTAGTGCCCAAGAAGGGGTCCCCTATACAAAAAATAGTGGGTTTGGGTTGGGGCATCATTATCATATGGCATATAATACTGGTTATACTTTGTGAGTGCGTCCATGGGGCTACTAACCCTTCACTCGCAACGTCTCACCACCACCATCAGGGTGGGACCATGTACTGTCACCCGCTATTTTTTGCATAGTACCCAAGGCGTCCCGTATATGCAAAAAATAGGCGGTTTGGGAGGGGCATCATTATCATACGACATCTGATGCATATGAAACTTTGCGAGCGGTTCCATAAGACTCCTACCCGTGCCCTCCCATAGTTTCACCACCATCGAACGTCGGATGGGCCGAATCCGCTATTTTGCATAGTGTCCAAGGGGTCCCCTATGCAAGAAATAGCGGGTTTGAGTGGGGCATCATTATCATATGGTGTTCGATGTGTGTGAAACTTGGCAAGCGGGTCCATGGGGCTGCTACCAATCCACTTGCAAAGTCGGATGCCGGATGGGCGGAATGTTGTGCTGCCACCCGCTATTTTTTGCATAGTGCCCAAGGGGTCCCGCAAAGCGCCCAATGGGGTCCCCTATGCAAAAATTTGTGCGTTTGGGTGGGGCATCATCATCATGTGGGGTACGATGCAGGCTAAAATTTGTGAGCACGTCCAAGGGAATGCTACCCCTCCTTTTGAAAAGTTTCACCACGAATGGGTGGGACAGTGTTGGAGAAACGGAAGACTTTCTACACTTGTAGCAAGAATAGCATGATGTGCTTGTAGCTCAATCCAATGGGATTTACATCCCTTTCGGAGCTAGGGATTCGACCCGTACCGGTGCACGGAAGCTTATCCACAAATGGGAGAGAATGCTATAAACACCACTACCTTGACATAGACTTTACACACACAAGCTCAATCTTGCCATAACTCATTCACTCATCATCCCACTCATTCATGCATCCAATACAAGAAGAAAGCTAAGCTAATGCATACACAAGCTCAAAGCATACTTCATTCTCAAGCACTTACTTCCCTAGCATGCATACAAACCTTGAAGCTTAATGGAACTTGAAATAAACATGCATTCTCATTCACTACTCAAGCAATGCCTTGCCCATGGATAAGCTACAAGCTATGGAGAAGCTTAAGCATACTTCATTCTCAAGCACTTACTTCCCTAGCATGCATACAAACCTTGAAGCTTAATGGAACTTGAAATAAACATGCATTCTCATTCACTACTCAAGCAATGCCTTGCCCATGGATAAGCTACAAGCTATGGAGAAGCTTAAGCTTGAATTCACTACCACACAAAGCCTAATAGAGAATCCACAAGCATCAACAAAGAAGCATGCACACTAGAGAATAGAAATGAGAAGAGAGAAAAACATCATCCCATTGCATTGAATTAGAAGAGCATTACTCATACAATAGTGTAGATGGGGAGAGAGAAGAGCTTGCACCTCTATGAATAAGAGGGAGAGCTAGTCTCAAGAGAGCTCAAGCATAAGTTTAGCCCAATGTGTCCATGAGCTCTCAAATGAGCCACTATTTATACTAAAACTCCTAAAACTCCCAAAACTTCCCATGTGGGATTATTCTCAAGCCCACTCCCACACTCACCTACAACCTTGGAACTCTCTACAAGAGCCCTAAATAAGAATGTCAAGTCTCTTGTTTTTCTGCTTCCATCTTTGTGTTGCATCCTTGCATTGATCACCACTCGTCACGCAACATTCCCCCCTTCCTATTTTGCGCACGTCCTTGAGCGCGTAGATGCCAAGGAAGAGTAGAATGCCAAGGAAGAGTAGAATCTCCAGTGTGTACCTGCAAGCAAAATGATAGGTGGTTTGTGTGTTCTTTTTTTTTTTGTGAAAGCAAAAGTACTGACAGACAATAACAAAACAAGCAATTTTTTTGAATAAGACATGGCAATAAATGTCCAATTAGCTAGAGGAAGGAAACGTTGAAGCAGTGTAGAGATTGAATAGGTTAGTTCAAGCCTTAATAATTACTACCCTTCAGCTGACTAAAGTATTTAAGAATGTTTTATGCCAAATGTATTGTTCTTTTCCTAGAAGGCAAAAGACAATAGTTAATCGAGGGACTATCAATTAGTATACCTAGCCGATGCTAAGTCAAAGATGTCGGTTCAACACTAATAAATCTAACATAATTATGTAGTGCACAGACTCTTGATATTGCTTAGTGTTAAGGTTTAATATTTTTAAGCACAACGGCGACCATCCTGGATTAGACAAGCATTTCTCTTGGTGCCTTTCTGTCCTTTTTTTTGGACAGGGCTCTCTTCAAGAGTATGTTTGCGCACCCACGGTATGGCTATTCCTTGCTACACAAGGCATTGGTCTAGGAAAGGTATAGACCTCCCTCGCCTACCATGAATAACAAGGCAATAGGCCACAAACATATACACTTTTCTTTTATTTTTGTCATGCCAATTTTTTTTATGGAAGATTTATTAGATTGTCCCTAAGCAATGTCCTAGTAAGGGTAAGATATCCACTGACGGTCCTATGATTAATTTAGTCTCTTTCTCCTAGGTCTGGAACTCTACCTTTAGCACAAAACACTACTTTGTATTGCTAAACGGGTAAAAACAATTACGGTCAAACTTACACTATCAAGTCTAAAGCTACTAAAATGCTATCCCTACTCTAGACCAAAGGAGATGCATATTGCCATGCTTAGTAAAGTGAAATTTATAAACAATCAAGCAACAAGAAAAATACAGAAAACACTAGAGATTGGCATGTGTTCACCTGTTTCTGTTAAAGCACTGGTTGGTGAAGAATTGTTTGCACTTGATTGTATGACTGTCAGTTGCGGTACTGAAGTGGAAGATGTAGTTTGGTGTTTGTATCTGTTCTATTCCGACAAAACAAACTAAACAGAAAGAAAATTAAAAAGATAAAAAATAAAAAACATTGGTGCTAAACACCGGATTTGGCCGAGGGGAAAAACCCAATGGGAAAAAGTGCCCTGGCTTCTAGTTCTTATTAAGAGAGTACAAGTGCTAGTCTTGCATTGGGGGTGGATGTATGTCTGCATTCTCAAGTGGGCGGACATCAATAGCTTCAGGATGTAAAGATAACCCAGAACGTAATGCTACCCATGGAGAATATGGCAAGGGAAGAAGTGCATCTTCACTAACATATGGTATGGGCACAGTAGGAAGGCTAAAGAGGCACCTATGGTTTTGAAACCGTTCTAAAGACTCACTCACATTGAGCCAAAACTGACATGTAGATTCATGGGGAAGAAGAACCTGCAAAATGGGAGGGGTTAGAAAACGAAGGGTGTTCTCGCGCCATGTTTGAGCTCTTTCCTCTTCCGGGAGACTTTGTTGGTTGGGTCCACGTTGCGGCATCATAATTGCCTAGAGATTATGTCGTTGAGGTGTGACCCCCCATGATCTGCTACATCATACTAGTGCCATAGCGACGGAAGTATGTGCGACACTGCCAACATATATGGGAAGCATTCCCTAATACCATACGAGCACAGTTGCGACAGTGTGGAAACGGATGATGTTGCTGGTAGTATAACTCCACAAATTGTCTTCCACAGCAATCCTCACCCACTGGGCCATAAAAATATCGAGAGTGCGTTTGAAAAGGTGCAATGCTGTAGCCCCCTTGATGGTGGTCAAGGTAAGTGCTATCTAGGTCCAAAGATGGACTGCATGTGTCCAGCCAAGTCTCCATTTGGTTATTCTACACAACACATAAGGGAGTGTTTAGATTTTTTTCTATTTAATGCAAGTTGAACGAAGAATGCTAGTATGTACAGGCATGACGAAAATAGAGCTAATAGATTCGATAGATGAATTGCCAAAAAGTAGCTATTGTAGCATGATAGCTCTTTCAAAAATGAGTTTGTCTTTGGATGTAACATTATGCAAATTGTTTGTGGGGTGTTGACGTATAGCACAGGTTCCTTTTTGTTGGACTCTTTTTGATACCCATTTCAGAGTACGTGCAAGAGATTGAAGTTTAGTCGGAGGTGAGATCTTAGCGATAAGTATAGGAAATGCATTGGGACAAATAGGAGGAGGTGTGAATGGAGATATTTGAACACTTCTGAGCTTTGGCAACCATATGGCAGCTGTGTTGTTGCCATCCCATTGGGCTTTCAAAATTTTCTTGGGTTTTCAGAGTGCCCAACTCTAACACCTATGCCTGTAGACTTATGGCTGGTAATGTAATTTGATTAGGGAAAGAGTAGAATACCGATGACATTCCAAATAGTTGAAGTTGTAGGAAGAACGCTTTTTCCTTGATAGTCAGGGAGTCTACTTGTGTAGGAGCCTGATTGAAAGCTGTCGGCTTTGTAAGACAAACTTTGACATTGCTTGTGTTTTGAGGAATAGACTCTGAACTTGATTCGGTTGCAATATCCTCCTTCTGATGTGTTGCCTCTGAGATAGAAGTGAGTAAAGGTACCCACTTGCCTTTTTCTTCCCATGTCAGTTTGGAGTATCCCTTCCTGTTCGAGACCTTCTGATGATGTCCGATTGACGCGTCAGCTTGTGTTTCCACCTGGACTTTTTCAGGCTTGGTAAGGCGTGGTTTCCAGTATTGATTTGGTTTCTGTAAGTGAGGTGGTATTGACTGCTTTTGTTCTTGAGTAGATTCAGGGACATAATTATGTTTTGCTGCAGTAGTCCTTGCATTGTTTTTTGGTAGCCACAAGGTAATAGCACCCTCGTAGTAGCCTTGTGCTTGTAGAACCTTCTTTGGGATCCACCATTGTTGAGTGGTCTTGTTGGAGGTGAAACTGTTGGTTTTGGTGAACCTCCTCTTTAGTTTTGTATTCCTTGGATGTTCCTTGGCAACATTGGGTCTTGCCTTGCGAGCTGCTTTAGGTAACCAGATTTGAATTCTAAGTGCTTCCCCCCTTCCGTAGCCTTGTGCATATAAGAGAGATGTTAGCACATGCCATCCTTGAGTATTGTCATTGTCATTATTCACCCAAATCATTGGATCTTTTGAGGTTGTCTCTATCACAGTAGTGATGGTCTCTACCTTTTGAAAAGATGGGAGTGTCGAAGCACTTGATCCTGTAAGGTGAGTAGAATTTACTAACAAGGTGTATTGTCATGAGTTCCAGTCTATACCGCATCTGGTGGTTCTAATCCATGATCTACCTGGAACAACATCCACCACTGCTTGGCTCTTGTTAGCAACATAAAAAGTCACGTGCATAGATTGATCCTGAATGGACATATTAATACAGCACTTGCCTAGGGTTGGGGTTTCATCACCAGAGAAACTCTGGAAGTTCAAAGATGCATTGGTGAGCAAAGGTTGGCCTAATGATGTCCACGCTTCATAAGACAAAACATTGCAGTCAACTCCCGAATCTATAAGTGCAGACGCTGCAAAGATTGCTCTTTGAGTAAGGATCCTTACTTCAATATGAAAGGGATCTACAAAGTCTTCATCATCATTCAAGTGGATGGCCATGATAGCTGCCTTGCGGCGCTCTCCTGCTAGTGCTACTCTAGCCTTAGCTTCTTCTTTTACTTGACTTTGTAACAAAGCTTGAGCTTTTTTACGTGTCTGACTAGCATGTATGCGTATCAGCATATCATCTGTTAGAGGTTCTTCATAGCGCTTCAAGCGGCTACCATTGATGAAGTTAGTCATTGGCTCTCCATCTAAGGTTTCCAACCTTACTGCACCACTCGCACTAAGCTCGTTGATCACAAATGGACCAAGTCCTCGCATTTTCAGCTTGCGTTTTTGTTTCTTCAATGTGTAAAGCAACACTAGATCTCCTGAAGCGACCTTTCTTCACATGCGTATCATGCCAATGCTTTTGGCGTCGTTTTTCAGCATACATGCCAATGACTGCCAATAGCTTGTCTTCATCTAACCTCTCCAATTCATCGATCCGTGTAGAGAATTCATGATCCGTCCACTCAAATTGTTTTGCAACTTGAAGTGTAGGTACAATAAATTCTATCGGAAGGATAGCGTCCAATCCAAAAACTAGATTGAAAGGTGTCATGCATATGGACATTTTGTAAGCAATTCGATAAGCCCATAGAACTGAGTGAAGTTTCTGTTCCCAATCTGTTCTATGTCCCTCAACAATCTTTGTAAGCGCAGTGCAAAGAGTCTTGTTAGTGCTCTCAGCTTGACCATTTGCTTGTGGCGGGTGATAAGGCACTGACCCCTTATGGATGACCATAAAGTCTTCCAAAAGAAAGGTAATGACTTCATTGATAAAATGCACACCTTGGTCACTCACAATCTCAATAGGTAAACCGTAGCGTGTAAACACATGTTCGTATAAAAACTTTGCAGTGGTCCTACATCGTTTTTTACTGTGGCTTTTGCTTCTACCCACTTCGTAAGATAATCTGTGGCTACAATGATATACTCAGCATGTGTATGGCATGCTGGTGGTTTAATCGGTCCCACAAAATCAATTCCCCATTTGGCAAAAGCTCTAACCCCCATAATTGGTCTCAATGGCATGTCCTCATACTTGGTAGGAGGTTTGGCTCTTTGAAATTGATCACATAGGCCACCATAGTCCTGACCATAGTATAAGTTTGGTAGTTGTTCCTCCATAAAAATGTCCACCCCAACTCCTGAATGTGCGAGTTAATACGCTAAGGTAGTCACTCTCACAAACACAAGTCCGTAGGTTTCCATCTTTGCCCCTTTTGTACAGCTGGCCTTCAATAATCTGAAAACTCGCTGCTTCTACCTCTATGGCTCTTTTTCTATGCCTAGGCATCTTATCGTCCATATGACCCTACGTCAAATACTTCACAATGTACGAACTCCAATTGGGTGTTGTTGAAATATAAAATAGAGTCACATGAGGAATGGGTTTTCTTTGTTGACAAATTTTACAATTCCGTATGTACTCTTCTGTATCAGCATGAAGTGTTGGCCACCAATATCCTTCCCACAAAACTCTTTTAACCGTATCCTTTCCAAAGACATGTCTGCCTCCTAAGCTCACGTGGACATATGAGATAATCTCATCATATTGATCAGGGTTAGGGCATAGACGAAGTATTCCATCTTTTCCTAATTTATACAATCGTCCAGAAAGAAGCTTATAAGGAGTACAATGCTCTAAGGTCATTATCTTTTCATTGGTGGGACTAATGGAGTTAACAAATCCTGTCGTTAAAACTTGAATGATGGGTTCTGCCCATCTTGGTGCTGTCTCAACCAAGAATAGAGTAGCGTCAGGAATATCATCATCTATACCAATGGGTGCTTCTCCTGAAGTTATCCTGGAAAGATAATCAGTCCGTTGATGCATTTTTCCCTTCTTTACCGCTACTTCAAATTCAAATTCAAGTAGAATAACAAACCAGCGTACAATCCTTCCGGTTGCACATGGCTTATTCACAAGGTAAAGCAAGGCTTGATGATCTACGAAGAATGTAAATTTGTTGGCCAAAAGGTAATGCCGAAATTTCTTCACAGCATAGATCATAGCTAAGCCTTCTCTTTCCGTGGTGGTGTAATTCTTTTCAGCACTATCGGCTAGCATATGAGACTGGAAAGTCCATTTTGTTCTCGCCTGGTTGAGCTAAAATACAGCCAATTGCAAAAGCCGAAGCATCTATATGTACGTGGAATAAATTATCCCAATCCGGCGGCCTGAGAATAGGTGCCGTCACACTAATGCTTTCTTCAGCTTTTCAAAGGCTTCTTCACAATCCTCTGTCCATTCAAATACAACAAGGAGTGCATACAATGGCCGTGCTATTTAAGCGTACATGTAGATAAATCTACGATAGTAGCCGCAAAATGACCCATGAAAACTTATACCCCTTTTGCATTGTAAGGTCTAGGTAGCTCAACAATAATAGCTATCTTTTCCGCATCCGTGGATATACCATTCCTAGACACAATGTGGCCTAGAATCTTCCCTTGCCTAACCATAAACTTGCATTTATCAGGGTTAAGGCATATGCGATACACTGCATTTCTCAAAGATTGTTTTGAGATGCTCTATGTATTCTTCTCTGTTTATGGAATGCACACACAAGTCATCCATGAATATTTCAAGAAATAATCGCAGGTATTCTTTGAATGCATGGCTCAAACACTCCCCATTCTGTAGCAAATGCGGTTTTGTGTTGATCCTTGGGATCAATAGATACCTGGTTGTAGCCCGAAAATCCATCAAGAAAACTATATGCCTTCTTACCAGCTACCCTCTCCAATACATGATCAGTGAGTGGAAGCGGATAGTGGTCCCGGACAGTAGCAGCATTTACTTTCTTTAGATTGACACATACTCGTAGTTTTCCATTCTTCTTAGGTACTACCACAATCGGTGAAACCCATTCTGTATGTTCAATCTCATAAATAAATTCAGCCGCTAACAGCTTGTCAATCTCTTCTTTGATCTTTTTGGCAAAATTATTGTTATACGTGTAAGGACGCTGCTTTGACGGCTTGGCATCCTCTCGCATGGAAATTGTATGTTGGAAGATCTTTGGATCTACCCCCTTAAGGTCTTTGTAACTCCAAGCAAATATATCTTGATACTCTCTCAGAGTAGAGATTAGCAATTCTTCCTCCGCTTGGGTCAAGTGTGTGGAGCAATCCACACGTTACGTGGCTCTTCGCTTGGTTTTGCCAGGTCTATTTTCTTGGCATCCTCAGGGCCATCATAGGAAACTCCTGGTTCCTCAGGTTTCTGTCGAATAGGTTGTTGCAAGACTATTTTTCGATCTTGTATGGTGAATTTCTTGAAGTTTGAGGGGATATTTGTGGTATCCTCTTCTTCCTTTGAGTCATCACTCATGGAAGACCATGCTGCTTTTAGCATTCTCTTCCTTTCTTGCACTAGAGCTTTACGCTCCACTCTCGTCATGGTGCTTTGTTCAGTCTTGACTGAATGCACTGAAGCCTTAGATTTTAGCTTCGGTTTCCTTTTCCTCTTCTTCTTTGGGTTGTCACTCTCCTTCTCGTTTAGCTTTTGCACTAATTGAAAGCCGTATCTCCATTTCATCTTGTCTTTGATACAATCATTAGCTCCCAAGTAGTACAAGTACTCGTTCTTACCTACAAAGGTTGGAGGTGGAATAAAGTCTTCTTTATCCACATCTTCTCTTTCTTTTTGTTGTTGTTGTCTCTTTTCCTTGACTTTCTGTTTGCGAAACTTCCGGTGACTCTTGCAAAACTTACATTTCGGTTTGTCACTAGGAATACTCAGCAAGACCTCTCTGCCCTTCAACAACAATCTTATCTTCTCTAACTCTGCAAGGACTATGGCATCGTCATCAAAATTCTTCCCACCATCAGAGGATTCTAAGCATCTATCCTCATCTCCTTCGTCAGCTGAGCTGTACTCAAGAGGGGATACTTCCTCTACAGATACCATATCTCCTAGCAATAATGATTTGTTTGCTTCATATCTAGGGGCTTCTTCCAGGTTGCAAGTCTCGACAAGATGCTCCACAGATCCATAGATCAGCTCTTCCTTCAGACATAGTTGCTCCCGATGCTTCTGAAGAAGCGGAATCAAACTCATCCACAGGAGAGTGCGTCACGTCTCGATAAGCATGGTTTTTCAGATTCACCCTCGTGGTTACATTTTCATGTCTGAGGTACAAGTAATTGTAACCCCAGTCTTGAATCATTTTGAATTGGCACATGAATGACCTTCCTAGGATCACTTCGTCATTTCTGTTCTTGCCAAAGTCTACGATAGCAAAGGTATGTCCGTACTCAATGCCACATGACTTGACTATAATGTTCTCAAGCAACCCTATGGGACTCTCTAGATTTTCATCTGCCAATTGCAAACTCATCCTTGTACTTCTAATTGCAGGTTTTCCCCACATTTCCCATACAGTTTTTGTTACTATACTCACCCCTGCTCTTCTATCTAGAATAGCTATAGATTCAATCTTGTTGATCTCTGATGGAATCACTTCAACATAGTTGAGGGGTGCTTTAACTTTTTGTGTTGCCGGATCCGCAGGCTTCAACACGCAATCCTTTGGTAGATGGTCAATGCTACACCCTTGGCAAAACCTCTCTATAGGTGGAAACGTAGATGTTGTGCCTATGTTAGCTAAGAGGGGTCGTTTCTTGTTTGGACATTCTCTCGCCCAATGTGGTCCACCACATTCGTAGCATGGTCCTGTTTGTTGCATGGGGTATAACCTCTTTGTAGGATATGGTCCTGGATAACCTTGAGTCTTGGTTGGCTGAGATCCTATAAGCATCAAAAAGCTTGGGTCTCCATTAAAGTCATGAACTAGGCTTGGTCCGGTTGGGTTCTCAAAGTAGGGTTCGACAAGAGGATGCTCCATTTCGATGTAGTATGGTTGAGAGCTAACCATCTCCATTCCTAATTCAGGATTCTCATATTCCACATATCTAAAGGAAGCTGTGCCAGGTGGAGGAGGTTGAGCTCCTAGCACCGGCCGTGCTTGCTCTTGAGCAACTAAGGTTCTCTCATGGTTCACAACTTGCTGTCTAGGTGCAGAGTTGGCTGCTTGTTCCCTTTGTATCCTTGCAATGTGATTGCAGTCCGAAGTCACATGTGTGTAGTTCCATTTACAAAGCTGGCACCACTTCTTTGTTGGTTGATTACCAACCAATGGTGAAAAGGTTGGGCAGTGCTCGGTTTTATGGCTACCTCCACATCCTCCACAGACGTAGGGGCCTGTAGGTATAGTATGCATGTATGATGGTTGGGGTCGGTAGGAAGGTCTGTAGGTATTGCCCCATCTTTTTCAATACTATCTCGGCAATCTGATCTGGATTAACTAATAGCACACTAGAGTCAGAGCCCTTCCCAGAGCTACGTTTATCGTCCGGATGACTATCTTGGTTTCCCATGCCAGTCATGTCAAAGTTGTCATCGTAATCCATGGCATCCATGCAACACTCATTAAAGATGACATGCTTCTTTGCGTACAAGTGAGCGTGAAGCGTCTTGTTTCGTAAGCCTTCCAGGAAGATAGAAATTAATCTTCCTTGGCTTGGCTTCTCATCGTCAAGGCATCGATTGATGTATTGCTTTAGCCTATTTACACAATCTCGCATAGATTCTTGATCTTTTTGCTTAAAAGCGTAAATTTGAGCTACCGCATTGTGCGTAATTCCCATTTTTGAAAATGCAGCTATAAAGCTCTTTTCCAGCCCATCGAAAGATCGCTTTGCCTTAGGCTCTAAAGTCTGAAACCATGATAAAGACTTACTCTCTAGCGTCAATCCAAATCCTTCGATTTGCGTATGTGTATCCGTGACTTGCTCCGCATGTATAGCTTGCTTAAAAGCTGCTATATGGTCATATGGGTCACCGGATCCGTCATACTTCTTGACAAGCTTTTGCAGCGCAGATGGTCTCACTTTTCTAGAATATTCATCGTCATGTCTCCTATATGAGTCTTGGCCTCTAAATCTAGGCTCTTCAAATGTTAGTTCACTTGGTCTATGGGGTTCTCTTGGAGGTACATATCCACTTGCTCGTGGTCTTTCTTCTCCCCTAGATTCTCTAATAGCCCCGAGTCTCCTCGTAGGATCAATCGTTGGAAAGACTGGTCCTTTAGAAGTTGTTCACATGGAAGGTGCTGTGGTCGAGCCACACTTGGGGTTCTAGCCCATGGTGGTGCTAGTGTTTCTCCTCGAAAGGTAGATTCATCTGGATGTGCCGTGTCTAAGGTAGACACTTCAGTGAAAAGGGGTCTTCCTTTCCATGTCATTGCCCTAATCTCTGGCCATTCAAGGGTTCTAAAGTCGTTCCCCCATCTATCATGAACACGCTTAGTGAAACCTTCTAGATGTCTACAGTTATTGTATGCGTGACTGGAAGCTCTAAGCTCGGGTGCTTAGTGGTTGCATAGTAGGTTTCTACCACATCCCTATACACCTCTTTAATTGGGTCGTCTTGATAGATTTTAACTACTGGAATTTCTTTTACTATGTCCCATGGGTTTTTCTTGGTCTCTTTTTCTTTTCCCGTTCTTTCTCTATCCTCCCAATTCTTGTCAGAAAACAATTCTTCAAGTAAAGAAATGGGTGTACCAGGTCTGCGCAATGTTCCTGGCACATTTGGGTCCGGTGGAAGCTCCTTCTTCTGCTTTGCTTGTGCGCTAGGTTAAAGTACACCCAAAGCATCCACTTGTTCAAGATTTTTGGTGACCTCGTAGCGTACGCCATTTCTACCCATGTACATATCGTCTTGGTAGTTTACCCATGGTGTTGGTTCAAACGCAGAATGAATGTCTGCAATTTTAACAACAAACCGGCTCATTGGATCTTTGTAGATCTCACCGCCATGCGTGTTTGTATACAAGAAATGGAGTCTCATGTTGTCAATCAACTCCCCATCTGGGATCTCAAATGGATTAGCAGCATCTGCCATACCAATGGGTGTGGATGGTCTATTCATGCCAAATGACTCGTTTATGTCCATTGAAATATCACTCTTGGTTCTTGAGAGGCTCTCTGTTTGAGACTCCGAAGATGTCTCGAGAATGCTCTCCAAGTTGCCAACAACCGATTGAGTGCCGCTCCCTTGAGTGGTTACCCTAGATGGTGCACTAGTGTTATGTCCCCCTAGTATGGTTCCCGAGCGTAGATGCATACGCTATTTTTAGCACGTTGTAGTGTCCAATTTTTGAAAAAAAAATTATATATATATATATATATATATTTTTAAACCTTACCTAACCACTAAATGTAACTAACATGAATATGTGTGTAAATACATATTTTATTTTATTATTTTTTTAAATTTTTTACTAATTACACAAAAATACTAATTATGCAAAAAATTACAAAAATTTGAAAAAAAATGGAGAATATGCAAAAAATATGGACTCAAAATAAAATACATAATTTATAGAAATTTTTTTAAAATTATTTTTCTTGTTTTATTTTTTTACTTATTATTATTATTTAAAAAATGCAAAAAAACATGAAAATTGGTATGCAGATTTTGAAAAATAACCAAAAAAATAATAAATAATAATAAAATACTAACCTTATCCTTATCCTCGCGAATCTGCCTGCAGCACCCTTCGCCTTCGCCTTCAGCAACCTTATCCTCTGCGCCTCCGCTGCAGCCGCCGCCTTCGGTCGCTTCTTCTTCGCCGCCTCATGTTCTCTGCAGCGCCCACCCTTCGCCGAAGGCTGTTGCCACCTTCTACTCCTCACCTTCTGGCCCTTCTCTTCCAGCCTCCGCCACCTCACCTTCACTTTCTTGGCTTCGCCTTCGCCGCCCTCTCTGCTGCGAGTGAAGCAGAGACGGCCAGCCACCTTAACTTCTTCTCCTGGCCCTTCGCTTCGCCTCTGCGGGCTGAAGCTCGGCCAGCCCTCGCCTTCGCCTCCACCTGATGCCTTCTCTGCTTCCTTCAGCGGCCAGGCACCTCCTTCGCCTTCTTCAGCTTAATAAAGCTCTCCTTCGCCTCCTCGCGGCCCTTCAGCGGCCACCTCTTCTGCGTTCAGAGGCCAGTAGCCCCGGTGACACATGCCAGCGCACCCACTCCTCTAAGCTGCGGCCTCTGCCTCCTTCTCTTTCTGCTCTGCTGCGGGTGAGCTGACGCCACTGGCCACGTCTCTGCCTTGCTCTCAGTGCCTTATCTTCCTCCTCCGCTGCATCTACCTCCGCCGGCCACCTCAGATGTAGCCGTCGCCTTCTCTTTCTCCTCCTGGCCCTTAGCCTCACCTTCGTCGGCCTTCGAGTCCTTGCACGGGGTCAGCCCAGCAACATCCGCCAACGCCTCTTGCGGCCACCTTCTCCTTCTTGCGGCCACCTTCAGTGGCCAGGTGCCCTCTAAAAGCTTTGGATGTGCATTATTCAAGGTTTTGAGGACCTTCTAAATAATCCATTAAATATCCTCCTCTCAGCTTGGATGAGTCTCTTTGCTGTCGTGCACACAAGACCAGCCACCACAAAGCACTTTAAAACTAATTTTTCTAACTCTAATCTATGAACAAAACATGAACACAACAATGAAAGCAACCATCTCAACCGCACAAGTAAGTACTAATCTACTTTTTCTCTTCTGATCACTAGCTCCGAGATTCCACACTCGTGCTCACCCTAAACCTAAAAACAAAAAGAACTAGTGGTAGTAATGCAAGCTTCTCAACCGGTTTTGAGTCTTCTCCCCGGCAGCAGCGCGAATGGAGAAACGGAAGACTCTCTATACTTGTAGCAAGAGTAGCATGATCCGCGTGTAGCTCAATCCAATGGGATTTACATCCCTTTCGGAGCTAGGGATTCAACCCGTACCGGTGCACGGAAGCTTATCCACGAATGGGAGAGAATGCTATGAACACCACTACCTTGACATAGACTTTACACACACAAGCTTAATCTTGCCATAACTCATTCACTCATCATCCCACTCATTCATGCATCCAATACAAGAAGAAAGCTAAGCTAATGCATACACAAGCTCAAAGCATACTTCATTCTCAAGCACTTACTTCCCTAGCATGCATACAAACCTTGAAGCTTAATGGAACTTGAAATAAACATGCATTCTCATTCACTACTCAAGTAATGCCTTGCCCATGGATAAGCTACAAGCTATGGAGAAGCTTAAGCTTGAATCCACTACCACACAAAGCCTAATAGAGAATCCACAAGCATCAACAAAGAAGCATGCACACTAGAGAATAGAAATGAGAAGAGAGAAAAACATCATCTCATTGCATTGAATTAGAAGAGCATTGCTCATACAATAGTGTAGATGGGGAGAGAGAAGAGCTTGCACCTCTATGAATAAGAGGGAGAGCTAGTCTCAAGAGAGCTCAAGCATAAGTTTAGCCCAATGTGTCCATGAGCTCTCAAATGAGCCACTATTTATACTAAAACTCCTAAAACTCCCAAAACTTCCCATGTGGGATTATTCTCAAGCCCACTCCCACACTCACCTACAACTTGGAACTCTCTACAAGAGCCCTAAATAAGAATGTCAAGTCTCTTGTTTTCCTACTTCCATCTTTGTGTTGCATCCTTGCATTGATCACCACTCGTCATGCAACAGGTGTGCTGCCACTCGGCTATTTTTTGCATAGTGCCCAAGGGGTCCTCTATGCAAAAAATAGCAGCTTTCGGTGTGGCATCATTATCATACGAGGTCTGATGAAGGCAAAAATTTGTGAGAGGGTCCATGGAGCTCCTAACGCTCCACTCACAAAGTTTCAACACCATCGAAGCTAGATGGGTGCGACGGTGTGTTGCCACCCGCTATTTTTTCGCATAGTGCCCAAGGGGTCCTCTATGCAAAAAATATTAGGTTTGGGTACGACATATTCATCATACAACATATGATGGGGGTGAGAGTTTGAAAGTGGTTCCATGGGGCAACTATCGCTCCACTCACAAAGTTTCACCACCATCGGAAGCCAGATGTGCGGGACGGTGTGCTGCCACCCACTATTCTTTGGCATAGTTCCCAAGGAATCCCCCCTATGCAAAAACTAGCAAGTTCAGGTGGGCGTCAATAGCATATGGCATCGGATGTGGTTGAAAATTTGCAAGAGGTTCCATGGGCTCCTATCCCTCCACTCGCAAAGTTTCACCACCATCAGATGTCGGATGGGCGGGGCCACCCACTATTTTTTCCCCTAGTGCCGAATTCGTCCCCTATGCAAAAAATAGCAGCTTTGGGTGGGTCATTATTATCATAAGCCGTCCGATGTGAGTAAGACTTTTCAAGCATTTCCATGGGGCTCTTACCCCTCCACTCACAAAGGTTCATGACCATGGGATGCTGGATGGGCGGGATGGTGTGCTACCACCCGCTATTTTTTTGCATAGTGCCCAAGGGATCCCCTATGCAAAAAATAGCGGGTTTGGATGGGACACCATTATCATATGGAGTCCTATGTAAGTGAAAATTTATGAGCAAGTCCATGGGTATCCTAACCCTCCACTCCCAAAGTTTCACCACCATCAACAGACGCCGGATGGGTGGGATAGTCTGTTGCCACCCGAGTTATTTTTTTGCATAATGCCCAAGGGGTCCCCTATGCAAAAAATAGCGGGTTTGGGTGGGGCATCATTATCATACAATGTACGATGTGTGTGAAGCTTTGCAAGTGGGTCCATGGGGATGTTACCCTCTAGTTTCAAACTTTCACCACCATTTGATACCGGATGGGTGGGACGGTGTGCTACTACCTGCTATTTTTTCACATAGTGCCCAAGGGGTTCTCTATGCAAAAAATAGCCGGTTTGGGTGGGAACATCATTACCATATGGCATATGATGAGAGGGTGAAATTTTTTAAGTGGTTCCATGGGGGTACTACCCTTCCACTCACAAAGTCTCACCACCATCGGACGTCGGATGGGTGGGACGGTGTGTTGCCATCCACTATTTTTTCACATAGTGTACCCAAAGGGTCCGGTATGCAAAAATTAGCGGGTTTGGGTGGGGCATCATTATCATAAAACGTTTGATGTGGGTGAAACTTTGCAAGTGGGTCCATGGGGTTCCTACCCCTCCACTCATAAAGTTTCACCACCATCGGGAGCAGGACGGTGTGTTGCCACCCGTAATTTTTTCGTAGTGGTCAAGGGGTCCCCTATGCAAAAAATAGCGGGTTTGAGTGGGGCATCATTATCATACGGCGTTCGATGTGGATGACACTTTGCAAGCAGGTCCATGGGGCTGCTACCCCTCCACTTGCAAAGTTTCACCACCATCAGGATGGGTGGGACAGTGTGTCGTCACCCGCTATTTTTTTGCATAGTGTCCAAGGGGTCCCCTATGCAAAAATAGTGGGTTTGAGTGGGGCATCATTATCATACGGCGGCGTCTGGTGTAGGTGAAACTTTGCAAGCTAGTCTATGGGGCTGTTTCCTCTCCGCTCGTAAAGTTTTACCACCATCGGGAGGCCGGATGTGTGGGACCATGTGTTGCCACCCACTATTTTTTCGCATAGTGCCCAAGGGGTCCCCTATGCAAAAAATAGTAGGTTTGGGTGGGGCATCATTATCATACGATGTCCGATGAAGGTGAAACTTTGTGATCAGGTCCATGGGGTTACTACCATTCCACCCACAAACTTTCACCACCATCGGGATGGGTGGGATGGTGTGTTGCCACCTGCTATTTTTTTGCATAGTTCCCAAGGAGTCCTCTATGCAAAAAATAGTGGGTTTGGGTTGGGCATTATTATCATATGACTTCCGATACTGGTGAAACTTTACGAGCGGTTCCATGAAGTGCCTACCTCTCCACTCGCAAAGTTTCATCACCATCGATGTAATCACGGTGTTGTGTGTATGTGGGAAAGCACCCTAGAGGTGCAAGATATTGTGGTAAGATAAGAATGCCACATGTGATATTGTATGGTGTGTGAGTGTTAACTAAAAGAGTGGAAAAAGGAGTGCCACATGGATGATGATGTGTAAAGTGGGATAAGGCTAGAAGGCCTATATGATTGTATGGCTCAAGTGAATGTAATAGAGATCTTGTGTTGAGTGTGCAATCTCTCTCTCTCTCTCTCACTCATAGAGTTTTTAGTGTGGTATAACCCACCTTAATCTTATGCTTAATCTTGTGTCTATCACTATGATCAATCCCATATTAGGATTTTTAACATGGTGTCGGAGCTTGGGTGGGCTCTTGGTCATGCTGAATATCTATGTATAATTTTCTTGTTTATGAGGTTATTTGATTAAGCATTATTTTTCGTTTATTATGAAGAAAAAATTGGCACACTCATCGTCATTAGTATTGCATTTAGAGAGAGATCATGTTAGTGATTAGAGAGAGTCTTGAAGCTGTCATGGAAGAAGAAAATGGAGATTTCAGCTAAGATGAAGTCTTGGAAGCTGTCTCATCACCAAGGGAAGTGCAAATTACAATTACAACATTGAAGTTTGGTTTGTGTATTATATTGCCTCAATATTTTGGTGTTTGAGCATGGAAGAATGCTCTATGAAAGGGTTGCTATGTGATGGGATCATGAATCCCATGGTTCTTTGCATTTGGGCAAAGAGTGTAAGAGGTGCAATGCTTGTCTAAGAAGGGATAAGCAGTTATGGGCTTGGAAGAAGTCCATGGTTGAGCACATTGGAAAGAGTTATTCTCGTGGTGGTTATGCTCATGAAGTATGGGCAATGTTGGGTGAAACCAATTGGGGCTTTCACAAGGTTTGCACTTGTGGTTTCTTGAGAGAAACCAAAATGGAGAAGCACCCTTGAGTGATGCATGCAAGGGAGAAGCATGCAGTTTTTGGAGCTCAATGGGAGCTCATGGTAGCCATGTCAATGTCAATGGAAATCCCAAGGAGGAGATTTTTTGGTTGAGGCAAAGAAGAGGTACTTGGTGTGTGATACATCAATGCAGGAAATTACAGCAAAGAGGAAGGCTTATGAAGCCTTGTCCATGAAAGGACAAATGAGGATGACTTGAAGTGTGTGAGGATTGAGCAAGGAGTCATGGAAATGATATTAGAAGAGGAGGAACTTTCAAAAGGAAGCTATGGTACAAGATCTTGAGAAACAATGGAGTCGATGTATAGATTTGGAGTAGCTGAAGGTGACAAAGTCCAGTAGCACAAGCATGTGCGCCACTTCAATATAGATGCGCAACAGAGAGTAGATCCAAGAAAGCTCAAAGAAATCAGCTATGGTGTTGAGACTACAGTCAAGAAAACAACAAAGTTGAAGATGCAAAGAGGAAGTAGAAGCAGCAAAGAGTAGCATGCGCACGAGTGTTGTGAAGAGAGCTTAGCATGCATAGCTCGCAGTGTTGTGCAAAAAAACATTGAAGCTTGGAGACCTCAAAAGCATAGAAGAGAGGATAAGAGTGTGTGGAAATGATGCTACATTGGTAGAGACAGAAGCATAGCACAATAGAAACCAAGCCATGGTAGAGGTCATGGCTGGTTGCGATTAAAAGGCATGGTAGAGGTCATGGCTGGCTGCGATTTAAAGGCATGGTAGAGGTCGTGGCTGGCTGCGAGATTAAAAGGTAGCGATGAGAACTGTGAAGGTTCCATGTCTATGGCGATGCTAAGCTATTACCGAGATGGTTCTCATTTTGTTATTTTGGTCGTAGTATCTACTATGAGATTTTGTATCATTGTTTGCCACCCACTTTTGATGTACTTCGGCGTGGAGTATTAAGAGTTGAATTTGCAGCAATGTGAAGGGCTATGGTGGATCAAATGCAAGAATCAACATGATTAGGAAGCAATTAGAGTGATTAAAGCAATTGATTAAAGTAATATTAGTGCATAATTAATCTAATAGCATAATGTAGGCATGGATACTAAAAAACAAACAAATTATCATTAGGCCAATGCCTCAATTTATAGCTTTTACATCCACAAGGTGCCAAGCATCCACTCCCCACTGATTTCTCCTTGATTTGTGCCACCTCCCCTACATCTGGGGGCACCTTCTCCTAGAATCTTTCCACACCCGTATATTCACTCATGCTACCCTTGATTCTCTCATCCAGTAGATTCTTCTCACCTTTTCGCTACCCACTCAATTACGGACTCCCTCTTACAATCTCTAGCTAAGGGCTTGTTCCCGCACACACCCATTCACTTGTATATTTAAACACCTCCCCTCAAGTGAATAATTTTAGCACACCTAGACCCTATACCAAGTTTCCCTCCTACTTGGTAACCCGCCGACCAGTGCCTCAAGTCCCTAACTCATAGTCCTTGACACTCTCTCTCTATTTGTCTAAGGCTACTACAAGTGCCCGTAACTTTGTCCAAGGCTACTACAAGTGCCCGTAACTTTGACTAAAGTGCTCACACATACATCTACCACATGGCCTACATCATCTCGGTGAGGTGGTTTTACTCTATTGGGGCAGGTTACATTGGGTTGTGGGGTTTCTCGCTTTCTCTCTCAGAGAAGATATTTTAACTCCTCTATCTTAGGAGTCTCCATGAAGTTTGCCGATGCCGATCCTTCTTCATTTAGTTTGCTGGTAGTCTCTAGCCATGTGTCTTGGCTTCCCACATTTGTGGCAAGTGAAGGTCCTTCCCACATATGTGAGAGTAGAGGGAATGATACGTTCTTGCTTGAGTTGTTGCCTTTCAGTGAGGAAGTAGAGGGTGCTATAGAGGTATGTTTCCCTTTGCTGCCTTCATTTTGGTGCCCCCATTGAGGAGTTCTTCATTGGGGATCTTCAGTTTACAAGGCTGATGTTGGGCATTTCTTCAAAGCAACTACACATATGACATCTTATCCAAATCATTTCTTATTTGATGGGCAAGATAAAGAGAATGTCGGTGAGTGGAGCTTTCATGCTACACAATACTTTTGATGAATTGGAATTAGTGAGATGATTATGTGACAAGGCTATTTATGAAACTCGGTGAGTGGAGATTTCATGCTACATAATACTTTTGGTCGTGAGTGGAGCTTTCATGTTACACAATACTTTTGGCGAATTGGGATTAGTGAAGATTATGTGACAAGGCTATTTATGAAAGTCGGTGGCTATGAGATTATGCAAGGGATTGGTATGAAAAAAAAGATGAGAACATCCGAGATGTTTGGGAACTTCTTCAACAAGCCCTCGTGGATACGTTTGGCTTTGCACAAAGGCAAGAAAGATTGTGGGTGTAGCTTAAGGATGTGAAACAAGAAGAACAAGAGACCCTTGAAGATTATGGAGATAGATTTTTGTTGATGTGGAATCATTTGGTAGTTTTATTTGGTGATTTGGACCACTCCTATTTGTTGGCCATTTATATTCAAGGTTTTCTTCCACAAATTCAACAATATGTGCTTCCTTTTGGCCATCAAGACAATTGCGTAGTATTGAGGAAGTGGAGTTCAACCTTGCGGGACTTGATGGTTCTCTTCCACCAATTATTTCTTTGGAAATTTGTGTCAGGTATGATTCCAAAATTTATTCAAAAGTTTATGAGGACAAGACGGACGCATATTCTAGTTTATCTTCAGAGATGGAGATGGTGGATGGTTCCCTATCAACAGATGAGGAGATTCTTGAAAAGACTACTATGGTCTTGGAGCTAACCAAGGAGATAGGTGGCTTGGATGATGGTATTTGTGTTTATGCTCATTCCAACGTTGAGGTGAACGATGCCCTATGTGATGAAGATAGACATGTAGCTTGTGAACTATGCGCTATGTGATGAAGATAGACATGTAGCTTGTGAACTTTATGATAAGGAGGAGATTCAAGAGGTATGTTATGATGATGAGTTTCCTCAATGTGATTCAGGAGCTAGTACATGATGCAGATGAGGATGGTGATAGTTAAACATGCAATAATGTGTGTGCAACCTTTAAAGATAAACACGAGATGGATCTTGTGGGGTGAACCTAGATGGTTCTATGGTTTTGAATGCTATTGAGGATGTGAATGCTGTAGACAATGATGTTAGTTTGATAGTGCCAGATATGATTCCTAGCCCATGTTTAGTGGTCCCTTTTTCAGTTTTTGGTGGAGATTTTGTTGGTGAGCTTTTGGCTGGTGAGGATCCACTAAAGGTGCAATGTTTTGTTGTTGATTTTGTCTTTGTTTTTGGTGACATTGAGAAGTGTCAAGATTCGAACTTGTTTTCAATGAGGGAGTAGAGGGTGCTATGAAGGCCTGTTTCCCTTTGCTACCTTCAATGCATAAGAATTGGCCAGGTGGCATGTGGGCCTCTAGGTGGCTAGAATGCGCACGTGGCCAACAACCCTAAAGGAGTGTTCAGAAAATCGGTCCCTCCCCTTGAAAAATGTTGGATGAAAACCCAAAATACCCTCTTGAAAGATTCTCCCAAAGGAATTGAGCAATAGTGTATATTTTTGAAAAATGTATAACTATTTACTTCAATTTTCCGGCTTCATCAAGAGTGAAATGTATGCTTACTAAAAAGAAGTTGAAAAAATTAGACGTCTTATGGAGAGCAACTAATTAATTGCTCGTTCGATGTATAATATATTTGGCCGGCTAGAGGTCTAGATCTTTGCAGCTGCGAGGAGGCTCTCAGCTCGCAAAGGCAGAGCTGGCTTGGAAGGGAGCTTCTTACCCACCCTGCTTTCCTAATCAAATTCGAATTACTCATAATTAATGCAAAAGTCCGGACAAACTTTGGGTAGCTTTAGCCTTTCCAACAGTCTTGTGACTGAGCTTTCCTTCATTATCGTGGGATTCTACAGGCTTTACAAGACTGGTCAGAGCTCACGTTGGCATTCCTGCGTGCAAAGCAACCTCGCTGAGTGAGAGCCTGAGCCGCATGAAATATGACGTGCTAGACACGCCAATAAGTTTATGACAATAAAATATGACCTTTATTCATGAGAAAAAAAATGGTGATCTTAAGATAAGAGCCATTGTATATAGCACCCTGTTGCTAGGGGAAAGAACATGCCAATAAGTTTATGAATAGAAAAATATGAACTTATATAGCACCTTGTTTGCAGGGAAAATAGCAAAGGGGAAGCCATTATAGCACCTTGTTTCTGGATGCCATAACATATACTAGTCACCAAAACTACAAAATCTAAAGCAACCTTTTTTTTCTATGGGAAAGAAGAAAGAGTAACTTACACAAAATAGTCCGCTTGGATGGAATCCCTATGGCATGTTTAGCTAGAGCACTAATGCACAACAAAAAGTCAATTTTCACAATTACAATCAAGTGATATGCATATACAAAAGATCAACACATTTAGATTCCAAATAATGTACCTAAACCATCCATTGGCATGGGATATATCACAGAAAAACAAGATCTGGGAAATAAGCCATGATACATTTATTACATGTCTCAAAAATACAAGCTAATTTTCTTTACTCATTCACCTCCGTGAATTACTAGGCCTACCATTGCAATTCAAGAAGCCAAAAACCACGTCATCGAGTGGGATAAGTGGAACTTGTTTTTGTTCTAAGAAGCGGAAGAGTGTGTGTGTGTCTATGTGTGGGTGTACTGGGGTCGGCGGGGGAGGGGGTGATAGCACATGAATTCAATAGAAGGGGTATTTGTTTTCATGACTTACAGTAAAGTCTATGTACATATAATATAGCACTTACAATGTCACAAAATAAGCACTAAGCAAATCTTGTTAAAAATTTTATAAGAAGCAAAAAAACTCATCACAAATTAAAAATGCTACTATCGTAGTGGTACTTAGACCTGATTTCACCAAGTAGAGATGCACTTAACTAATGTGGGTTTCTATACTGACATGAACCAAATCCACAACACTTGCTAGAAACTATAACAATGCACCTCAATTTTCTTCTTCCTAGCATGATACACTAGGTTACTCGCTACTCATGTTGTTACAAATAACAACCACCCTATCCATGGACTTATCCATATTTGCAAGTAGCTTCTACAGTCAAGCTACCTCACATGCCATAGAAACACCCCTGCACTTAGCCTATATACTCTCAACAAAGAAACTGTCGATTGATTCTTGTTGCTCCAAGTAGCATGAGCACTCCCAAAAGAAAACAAAAGGCCATTATTAGAACTCCTACCTGAGACACTACCAGCCCCCCAATCTTCATATGTATATCCATGTATGTGTGCTCCAGTCTTATAGAAAAGTCCATGTACTTGTATACAGATACTCGAGTGTGTGTGTCTATGTGTGGGTGTAATAGGGTCGGGGGGAGGGGGTGATAGCACATGAATTCAATAGAAGGGGTATTTGTTTTCATGACTTACAGTAAAGTCTATGTACATATAATATAGCACTTACAATGTCACAAAATAAGCACTAAGCAAATCTTGTTAAAAATTTTATAAGAAGCAAAAAAACTCATCGCAAATTAAAAATGCTACTATCGTAGTGTGGTACTTAGACCTGATTTCACCAAGTAGAGATGCACTTAACTAATGTGGGTTTCTATGCTGACATGAACATCACTTGCTAGAAACTACAATAATTGTAAGATTCCTCTCCCAACCCCTTTTTGATGTCTAGTATCTTCCCCTGTAATCAACCCCTCTTCAGAAATATAAAGACCTTGTTTCTAACTATTTTAGCCTAGAGAGAGAAAATATTCTAGAGAGAGAATATTCAGATTTTGAATATTTTTGGATAGAAAAATATCTCTTATAATTCAGATGAGTTCCCTTGAAACAGAAATTCAAAAAGAATTTTCCAATGTGCAATTGGAATTAATTGGAAATAGGTATAAAGAACCTTAGTCTAAGGGTCTAGATTTTCAGAAATCTTTAGACTATGGTCCAATTAAGGTTCCTATGGGCCAATAGCATCAATCCATGTGTAGGGAGTAGATAAATCCAATTTGTAAAAAGAAGATACCCAAAAATGAGTAAATGCTCACATAAGGTGAAGAATTGAAAATGTACAAGGTTTATTAGTAAAAAACTATGAGCAATATTAAAAATATGAGATATTTTGGGTATCCAAAAATGAGTAAATGCTCACATAAGATGAAGAGTTGAAAATGTACAAGGTTTATTAGTAAAAAACTATGAGCAATATTAAAATGATTCCATTATGACACATATGTAAGGAAGGGGAATTCTTTAAAGGAGGTGCATATTTCACATAAGATGAAGAGTTGAAAATGTACAAGGTTTATTAGTAAAAAACTATGAGCAATATTAAAATGATTCCATTATGACACATATGTAAGGAAGGGGAATTCTTTAAAGGAGGTGCATATTTCACATAAGATGAAGAGTTGAAAATGTACAAGGTTTATTAGTAAAAAACTATGAGCAATATTAAAATGATTCCATTATGACACATATGTAAGGAAGGGGAGTTCTTTAAAGGAGGTGCATATTTCACATGCTTGAATGAGTTTTAAACTCATAAAAATTGAGATATTTCATCTCTCCTCTCTCCTCATTCAAGTCTAGTTCCAAAAAGTTAGCTTAACTGACCTAAAAATGGTCAAAAATTGACCAAACTGATTTAGAAAATTCTAGAATCAGTTTGTTTGGTTAGGAGCTCAATTTTTCCTATAAATAGAAGCCTCCCCCTTGTTGAAAAATATATAGTGTTTATGCATCGTTACTCTACTCCACCTAAGCCAAGAACTGTGAATTCATTTAATAATTCACTAGTTTTTGGAGCTTCCCTCTTTCTTCAATCCCAATTAGTGGCTCCATCAACATACTTAACCAATTGATTGGTTGGGGGCCTCTACTGTGAACAAAGAATCAAGCAATTTGTAAGGTAATTAGTGAATATTGATCATTTCTATAATTTCTCAATGTTTCTCTCTTCTCAACCCCTCTCAAGCTTGAGAAGCTTAATTGGTATGGTTTTTTTTTTAATGCTATTGAAGTGAATTGATAATGTTAGTGAAGAGTTACATAATTTAATAAATGCTATTGAAGTTAATTTTCATTTATGTTTAAATTCTAATAGTTTTTATGTAATTTCTCTCTCTCAATCAAGAAATGGTCATACTCATGACCCATTCTCAATCCAAATCAAGCTTTTCATAAAGCTTTTCCTTAACCCAAGATTAAGCTATGCTTGAGGCCAAATTAATGGTTTTTTCTTATGCTTTTAGTTTATGTATATTGATGATTCAATCCATTATGGATTAAGGATCCAATTAGAGAATCATTTTAATTATTTCCTTAATGATAAGCTTTATCCCTTAGAAAAATTGAGATTTATCAGTCATAGCAGCGGAGCTATGGCAAAATTTTTATAAAAATTATGCATAAAAAATTTTCATTCAAAGCATAAAAAGAGGACTTCCTACCATATTCTAGGAATCATCATCCTAGATTAATTGAAAGAATTTCATTATAATCATGGAGAAATTGAATTTTAATATTATGCATAAAGGATAAATTTTTATATCAAAAGTGTTATTTTTACCATTTTTATTTTCATGCATAGAAGTATGCATAATGGATAAATTTTTATATCAAAAGTGTTACTTTTATCATTTTTACTTTCATGCATAGAAGTATGCATAAAGGATAAATTTTTATATCAAAAGTGTTATTTTTACCATTTTTATTTTCATGCATAGAAGTATGCATAATGGATAAATTTTTATATCAAAAGTGTTACTTTTATCATTTTTATTTCATATATAAAAGTATGCATAAAAGAAATTTTTTATATCAAAAGTGTTACTTTTATCATTTTTAATTTTCATGCATAGAAGTATGCATAAAGGAAAATTTTTATATCAAAAGTGTTACTTTTATCATTTTTAATTTTCATGCATAGAAGTATGCATAAAGGAAAAATTTTTATATCAAAAGTGTTACTTTTATCATATTGAATTTCATGCATATAGGTATGCATAAAAGATATTCTTTTTATACTAAAAGTATGATTTTCCTCATAAATGGATTTTATGCTTAACTTAGATGCATAAGAGAAATTCTTTTATTCTAAAAGTATAATTCCCTACCAAATTGAAATCATGCATAAGAAGATGCATAAAAGATTGATTTTAATTTCGAAAGTGTTAGTCTCCTTAAATGGAATTTATGTATAAATAAATGTGTAGAGAAATCTTATATCAAATAAAAGAATTCTCTTTTTTTTTTAAAAAGATATGAAATGTGATAAGATGTGATAAGAGGTGTGATAAGAGGTGATAAGATGCTTATGAAATAAGTTAGGATGTGATAAGATGAATTAAGATGTGTATGGGGGAATGAGGTAAGAAGTGTATGTGATAGGATAAGATGTATATGGGTTGTGATAGGGCGAGAATGGATGTGATGTAAAAGATTAGATGTGAAGGTATATGGGGTTATATAAATGGAAATGTGAAAATGGATGTATGTATGTGGATGTGTGGATATGGAGATGGGAGTGTGGATGTATGAACATGAAAATGGATATATGCATGAAGATGTATATGCATAGATGTAAATGTGGATGTAGATGTGGATGTATAGATGTGAATGGATGTGGATGTATAGATGTGAATGGAAATGTGGATGCATGTATGTGAATGTGAATGTAGATGTGAATGTGGAATGTGGATGTATAGATGTGGATGTATGGGAATGTGGATGTGGATGTATGTGAATGTGAATGTAGATGTGGATGTATAGATGTGAATGTAGAATGTGGATGTGGATGTATGTGAATGTGAATGTAGATGTGGATGTATAGATGTGAAATGTGAAATGTGGATGTGGATGTGGATGTATGTATGTATGTGGATGTAGATGTGGATGTATGGATGTGTATGTATGAATGTGGATATGGGATGTGGATGCATAAATGAGGATGTGAAAATGGAGGTAAGCATGTAGATGTGGATGCATGTATGTGAATGTGAATGTAGATGTGAATGTGGAATGTGGATGTATAGATGTGGATGTATGGGAATGTGGATGTGGATGTATGTGAATGTGAATGTAGATGTGGATGCGTGGATGTGAATGTGGATGTGGATGTGGATGTGGATATGGATGTGTATGTATGAATGTGGATATGGGATGTGGATGTATAAATGAGGATGTGAAAATGGAGATAAGCATGTAGATGTGGATGTATGGATGTGAATGTGGATGTATGGATGTGGATGTGGATGTGAATATATGATATGTGATGTGAAGGAATCTGAAGTGAAGAGATGGAAAAGGAGGTGATTGGATGAGTACACATATACATGGAATGTGGAATAAGTAATGTGGATTAATGAGGGATAATGTGGAAAAATGAGAGTTAATATAGAAACTGTATTTGTAAACTGTTTGTAAATGCTGTTTGTAAATGGCTGTTTTATGTCAAGAATGCTGGGGAAGCATTTTGACCGTCTTGTGATTAAGGTCGTGGAGACCTAACTGATAAAGTTGCAACTGCTGATGGAGAGTCAATGGAGGACGTCTCGCGTAGCAAGGTCGACCGAGGTCTTGACCAGCCTCGGTTCGATTAAAATGGTGAGCTTCCGGTACGGTGGATGAGGGACCAAGGAAGCGGCCTATGAGTGAAGCGCTAGGTCACCTGCGAAGGATCCTAGAGGGTGCTGACCATACGGTGCTCGGGCTCTGGGTCGCCTAGGATACCCACGCGTGCGTCGAGGAAGATATTGGAACAAGGAGTAAGAGTTTTTTTCTGGAACCGGGCATGGATCTGGTTGACTGACCTTGCTGGTCCTCAACGGATGAGTCCATGGCTCTTTTATATGGATCTGTTGGTTGATCTTGCTGATCTTCAACGAGAGTCCATCTTGATAAGTGATTATATTGTTGAGTATTATGGGCTAGGAACTATTGAAACGGCCCCTGTGTGGACAGGTGGTGAGCGTTCTAGTTGCCAATGATGCCATAGATACTCTGATGAAGGAATGATGGGAAATTATGAATCAACTGGATAAATTGGGAGATTGTGATCAGTGGTACTATGGTTTCATTAAAGGATTGTTTTAAAGTTAGCTGATGCTAAGAAAAAGGCAATTTTCATATTGGGTGTGTAAGTGGTGTGGCTAGTTTTATGTTTGCATGAAATTCCGGCTAGGGGGCCTTGGAACTCTTTTCCTTGGTACCCGGGACAAAACCTAACCAAATTCCAAATTGGATCCCATCACTACAGTGGTTGGGCGGTTGGCTAACCCATGGGATCGGATGGGGTTAGGCTGGACTGATGGATCCGTAAACCGAGACTCAATTTCTGTTATTACGATAGATGAAGTAAGTCCCGGATAGTAATTGTTCTATGGATAGGAATCAACGGCTGTGCCTCTTGATGGGGAAAAAAGCGTTGATCCCAATGATCCAAGTGCAAGTTTCTTCCTTGATCCGACCGAGTATCATTATAGGTGCAGTTGGATCAGCGTGATCAGTAATGATCTTGACTACGTTAGAGTAAAAAAAATTATCCTGGTGGTATCGCCCGTGCTTTCCGGGTAAGGGAAGTTTTTTCCGGGTTCGGTTTTGGAAAAACCGACGGATTAGTCTCTTGTCCGGATATCCGTGGACGAGGCCCCGAATGTGGGACCCCTGTCCCGTGCGAGAAGTGCTACTTCCGCTGCTAGTACCCGAATCCGTTGCTCGGTGGGAACAGGGGGATCTCACAGTTGGTATCAGAGCATTTGGTTAATAAAGATCAACTGAGAAGACAAATATGTCAAAAATTTATCTAGAAAGACAAAAAGGTTATAATTGTGTGATATAATTCATACAATTTGATATTCAAACTGAAACTTGTAATTTGGTAATTGGGTCTTCAAATGGAAGTACCGCAATTATATAAAATCCCTGACTTGCTTGAGGCCTAGACATGATGGTATTTACCTTATAATTCCAAGGGCCTTGACTACCCGTATATACCGAGAGTATACTGCAGCTCTTTAGTGACAGTATATACGAGTAAATCTAAGACTTGAAATTATAAGCGTAATGCTATCCAGATGATGAATTCGAATGTGGTTGATATGATTTTTAATTCTGTTTGGGAACTGATGAAATTGATTTGGATTCTGATTGAAAAATGATGATTTCTGAAATTTAGTTAAAATGTAATAAGCTGAGCGAAACCACAATGAGGATGAATGGGACGAGTCCCTGTGATGATAAGTGATGATAATGATTTCAGCAAATCACTATGAGATTAGTGGATTGTGCTGTCAAATTGCTACTGTTAACACTTGACCGGTAGATCAAGTTAAGGGATGACAAATTGAGAACTTGCTTAACTAAAATTTCCGTGGAGGAATGTTCAGAAGGTATTCTGTTGGGTTGACCAGAATGTAAGGAACCCCAGAATAATTTGGGTCGTAAGAAAAAGAGTTGTTCTCTTCCTACGAGATGAGGACATCTCGCGCTTTTTTTAAGTGGGGTAGAATGTAAGAATTCTCCCCAGTTTTTGAGGTATTCAAAAATAAGAATCTCCTCTCTAATCTTATAACTATTCTCTCTCTAATATTTAAATTTTTGACAGAATCATGAGACGAGGAAATCGTAGCCGTCAGCAGCCAAACCCTGAAGATAACGAACTTGATCCTGATGTTCGCAAGGCTCTTCATAGGACTCAACCAGGACCCTTCAAAGGAGAAGGGGAGAACCTAGGTGAGACTGTGGAGAAATGGGTGGAAGCCATGGAAGAGTATTTTGACGTCACAGGTTATAATGAGCTGAGCAAAATAGCTCTTGGCCGGTTGAAAATAGTGGAAACAGCCAGGGTAGCATGGAGGAACCACTGTGACACCAACCGTCTAAATAGAAATACCCAATCTTGGAATGACCTAAAAAACTATTTGAGAAAGAGATTCTGTCCCCCTGGATTTTTGGAAACCAAAATGAACGAATTTTTAGAACTAAAGCAGGAGAACAAAACCATTGAAGAATATCACCAGGCCTTTGCTCTTCTACTCAAATACTCACCACCTCTAGATGAAGAACAGCTCATGGCCAGGTTCATTCGGGCAATGAACGAACCTTTGGACACACTGGTCAAAAATGCCAAACCAGTGTCCATGGCTGAAGCAGTAAAAATGGCAAAGGATTTTGCCAAAGCCTTTGTAGTAAAGGTCCCGCCAAAACCTGCACCCTCTAACTTTAAAAGATTCCAAGTCCAGGAAGGTACTTCAAACTTTCCACCTCCAAAGAGGCAGCAAGGACCGATTCAGAATCAAGATGCAGGAAGATTCCAAAGTGAAGGAAGATCCTTCCCCCAAAATACTTTCTCAGGAGGACCATCTATTTTAAGGATGCAGAACAATGAGCCCAGAAGTGAGAACCGGTGTTTTGGATGCCAAGGTTTTGGTCATCAGTTAAAAGACTGCCCAACTCCTGCCATGTCAAGGGGACAGGGAAGTCTAGGACCCCGAATTCAGAGACCAATTCCTTCATACCAGTCTAATCAGGGTCCGTCTCACCCAAGCCAGGGTAACCCCAGAAGAACTCCAAATCAACCATCTGCCTCTACCCAGAATAACCTTAGAACTCCTTTCCAGAACAGGGGCAACCAAAGAGAAAGAATTCCACCTCAGACTGCAGCAGCCAGAGCAGTCACAATTTCAGAAGAAGTAGAAGAGGAAAGAAGGGCAGATTTTTACTGCAATTGAAAAACCAAGGACTTAACCGATAGTTCTCAAGTCATCCATACTCCAACAGAATACCAGGGAAAAATCGACCGTCCACTTCCAAGGCGTAAAGTTGAATGTGATTGAAGAAGAAGAAGATGTGATGAAAGAAATCATACTCCACCTGCGAGATGAGGACACCTCGCGTTTTTTAAGTGGGATAGAATGTAAGATTCCTCTCCCAACCCCTTTTTGATGTCTAGTATCTTCCCCTGTAATCAACCCCTCTTCAGAAATATAAAGACCTTGTTTCTAACTATTTTAGCCTAGAGAGAGAAAATATTCTAGAGAGAGAATATTCAGATTTTGAATATTTTTGGATAGAAAAATATCTCTTATAATTCAGATGAGTTCCCTTGAAACAGAAATTCAAAAAGAATTTTCCAATGTGCAATTGGAATTAATTGGAAATAGGTATAAAGAACCTTAGTCTAAGGGTCTAGATTTTCAGAAATCTTTAGACTATGGTCCAATTAAGGTTCCTATGGGCCAATAGCATCAATCCATGTGTAGGGAGTAGATAAATCCAATTTGTAAAAAGAAGATACCCAAAAATGAGTAAATGCTCACATAAGGTGAAGAATTGAAAATGTACAAGGTTTATTAGTAAAAAACTATGAGCAATATTAAAAATATGAGATATTTTGGGTATCCAAAAATGAGTAAATGCTCACATAAGATGAAGAGTTGAAAATGTACAAGGTTTATTAGTAAAAAACTATGAGCAATATTAAAATGATTCCATTATGACACATATGTAAGGAAGGGGAATTCTTTAAAGGAGGTGCATATTTCACATAAGATGAAGAGTTGAAAATGTACAAGGTTTATTAGTAAAAAACTATGAGCAATATTAAAATGATTCCATTATGACACATATGTAAGGAAGGGGAATTCTTTAAAGGAGGTGCATATTTCACATAAGATGAAGAGTTGAAAATGTACAAGGTTTATTAGTAAAAAACTATGAGCAATATTAAAATGATTCCATTATGACACATATGTAAGGAAGGGGAGTTCTTTAAAGGAGGTGCATATTTCACATGCTTGAATGAGTTTTAAACTCATAAAAATTGAGATATTTCATCTCTCCTCTCTCCTCATTCAAGTCTAGTTCCAAAAAGTTAGCTTAACTGACCTAAAAATGGTCAAAAATTGACCAAACTGATTTAGAAAATTCTAGAATCAGTTTGTTTGGTTAGGAGCTCAATTTTTCCTATAAATAGAAGCCTCCCCCTTGTTGAAAAATATATAGTGTTTATGCATCGTTACTCTACTCCACCTAAGCCAAGAACTGTGAATTCATTTAATAATTCACTAGTTTTTGGAGCTTCCCTCTTTCTTCAATCCCAATTAGTGGCTCCATCAACATACTTAACCAATTGATTGGTTGGGGGCCTCTACTGTGAACAAAGAATCAAGCAATTTGTAAGGTAATTAGTGAATATTGATCATTTCTATAATTTCTCAATGTTTCTCTCTTCTCAACCCCTCTCAAGCTTGAGAAGCTTAATTGGTATGGTTTTTTTTTTAATGCTATTGAAGTGAATTGATAATGTTAGTGAAGAGTTACATAATTTAATAAATGCTATTGAAGTTAATTTTCATTTATGTTTAAATTCTAATAATTTTTATGTAATTTCTCTCTCTCAATCAAGAAATGGTCATACTCATGACCCATTCTCAATCCAAATCAAGCTTTTCATAAAGCTTTTCCTTAACCCAAGATTAAGCTATGCTTGAGGCCAAATTAATGGTTTTTTCTTATGCTTTTAGTTTATGTATATTGATGATTCAATCCATTATGGATTAAGGATCCAATTAGAGAATCATTTTAATTATTTCCTTAATGATAAGCTTTATCCCTTAGAAAAATTGAGATTTATCAGTCATAGCAGCGGAGCTATGGCAAAATTTTTATAAAAATTATGCATAAAAAATTTTCATTCAAAGCATAAAAAGAGGACTTCCTACCATATTCTAGGAATCATCATCCTAGATTAATTGAAAGAATTTCATTATAATCATGGAGAAATTGAATTTTAATATTATGCATAAAGGATAAATTTTTATATCAAAAGTGTTATTTTTACCATTTTTATTTTCATGCATAGAAGTATGCATAATGGATAAATTTTTATATCAAAAGTGTTACTTTTATCATTTTTACTTTCATGCATAGAAGTATGCATAAAGGATAAATTTTTATATCAAAAGTGTTATTTTTACCATTTTTATTTTCATGCATAGAAGTATGCATAATGGATAAATTTTTATATCAAAAGTGTTACTTTTATCATTTTTATTTCATATATAAAAGTATGCATAAAAGAAATTTTTTATATCAAAAGTGTTACTTTTATCATTTTTAATTTTCATGCATAGAAGTATGCATAAAGGAAAATTTTTATATCAAAAGTGTTACTTTTATCATTTTTAATTTTCATGCATAGAAGTATGCATAAAGGAAAAATTTTTATATCAAAAGTGTTACTTTTATCATATTGAATTTCATGCATATAGGTATGCATAAAAGATATTCTTTTTATACTAAAAGTATGATTTTCCTCATAAATGGATTTTATGCTTAACTTAGATGCATAAGAGAAATTCTTTTATTCTAAAAGTATAATTCCCTACCAAATTGAAATCATGCATAAGAAGATGCATAAAAGATTGATTTTAATTTCGAAAGTGTTAGTCTCCTTAAATGGAATTTATGTATAAATAAATGTGTAGAGAAATCTTATATCAAATAAAAGAATTCTCTTTTTTTTTTTAAAAGATATGAAATGTGATAAGATGTGATAAGAGGTGTGATAAGAGGTGATAAGATGCTTATGAAATAAGTTAGGATGTGATAAGATGAATTAAGATGTGTATGGGGGAATGAGGTAAGAAGTGTATGTGATAGGATAAGATGTATATGGGTTGTGATAGGGCGAGAATGGATGTGATGTAAAAGATTAGATGTGAAGGTATATGGGGTTATATAAATGGGAATGTGAAAATGGATGTATGTATGTGGATGTGTGGATATGGAGATGGGAGTGTGGATGTATGAACATGAAAATGGATATATGCATGAAGATGTATATGCATAGATGTAAATGTGGATGTAGATGTGGATGTATAGATGTGAATGGATGTGGATGTATAGATGTGAATGGAAATGTGGATGCATGTATGTGAATGTGAATGTAGATGTGAATGTGGAATGTGGATGTATAGATGTGGATGTATGGGAATGTGGATGTGGATGTATGTGAATGTGAATGTAGATGTGGATGTATAGATGTGAATGTAGAATGTGGATGTGGATGTATGTGAATGTGAATGTAGATGTGGATGTATAGATGTGAAATGTGGAATGTGGATGTGGATGTATGTATGTATGTGGATGTAGATGTGGATGTATGGATGTGTATGTATGAATGTGGATATGGGATGTGGATGTATAAATGAGGATGTGAAAATGGAGGTAAGCATGTAGATGTGGATGCATGTATGTGAATGTGAATGTAGATGTGAATGTGGAATGTGGATGTATAGATGTGGATGTATGGGAATGTGGATGTGGATGTATGTGAATGTGAATGTAGATGTGGATGCGTGGATGTGAATGTGGATGTGGATGTGGATGTGGATATGGATGTGTATGTATGAATGTGGATATGGGATGTGGATGTATAAATGAGGATGTGAAAATGGAGATAAGCATGTAGATGTGGATGTATGGATGTGAATGTGGATGTATGGATGTGGATGTGGATGTGAATATATGATATGTGATGTGAAGGAATCTGAAGTGAAGAGATGGAAAAGGAGGTGATTGGATGAGTACACATATACATGGAATGTGGAATAAGTAATGTGGATTAATGAGGGATAATGTGGAAAAATGAGAGTTAATATAGAAACTGTATTTGTAAACTGTTTGTAAATGCTGTTTGTAAATGGCTGTTTTATGTCAAGAATGCTGGGGAAGCATTTTGACCGTCTTGTGATTAAGGTCGTGGAGACCTAACTGATAAAGTTGCAACTGCTGACGGAGAGTCAATGGAGGACGTCTCGCGTAGCAAGGTCGACCGAGGTCTTGACCAGCCTCGGTTCGATTAAAATGGTGAGCTTCCGGTACGGTGGATGAGGGACCAAGGAAGCGGCCTATGAGTGAAGCGCTAGGTCACCTGCGAAGGATCCTAGAGGGTGCTGACCATACGGTGCTCGGGCTCTGGGTCGCCTAGGATACCCACGCGTGCGTCGAGGAAGATATTGGAACAAGGAGTAAGAGTTGTTTTCTGGAACCGGGCATGGATCTGGTTGACTGACCTTGCTGGTCCTCAACGGATGAGTCCATGGCTCTTTTATATGGATCTGTTGGTTGATCTTGCTGATCTTCAACGAGAGTCCATCTTGATAAGTGATTATATTGTTGAGTATTATGGGCTAGGAACTATTGAAACGGCCCCTGTGTGGACAGGTGGTGAGCGTTCTAGTTGCCAATGATGCCATAGATACTCTGATGAAGGAATGATGGGAAATTATGAATCAACTGGATAAATTGGGAGATTGTGATCAGTGGTACTATGGTTTCATTAAAGGATTGTTTTAAAGTTAGCTGATGCTAAGAAAAAGGCAATTTTCATATTGGGTGTGTAAGTGGTGTGGCTAGTTTTATGTTTGCATGAAATTCCGGCTAGGGGGCCTTGGAACTCTTTTCCTTGGTACCCGGGACAAAACCTAACCAAATTCCAAATTGGATCCCATCACTACAGTGGTTGGGCGGTTGGCTAACCCATGGGATCGGATGGGGTTAGGCTGGACTGATGGATCCGTAAACCGAGACTCAATTTCTGTTATTACGATAGATGAAGTAAGTCCCGGATAGTAATTGTTCTATGGATAGGAATCAACGGCTGTGCCTCTTGATGGGGAAAAAAGCGTTGATCCCAATGATCCAAGTGCAAGTTTCTTCCTTGATCCGACCAAGTATCATTATAGGTGCAGTTGGATCAGCGTGATCAGTAATGATCTTGACTACGTTAGAGTAAAAAAAATTATCCTGGTGGTATCGCCCGTGCTTTCCGGGTAAGGGAAGTTTTTTCCGGGTTCGGTTTTGGAAAAACCGACGGATTAGTCTCTTGTCCGGATATCCGTGGACGAGGCCCCGAATGTGGGACCCCTGTCCCGTGCGAGAAGTGCTACTTCCGCTGCTAATACCCGAATCCGTTGCTCGGTGGGAACAGGGGGATCTCACAATAATGCACCTCAATTTTCTTCTTCCTAGCATGATACACTAGGTTACTCGCTACTCATGTTGTTACAAATAACAACCACCCTATCCATGGACTTATCCATATTTGCAAGTAGCTTCTACAGTCAAGCTACCTCACATGCCATAGAAACACCCCTGCACTTAGCGTGTATACTCTCAACAAAGAAACTGTCGATTGATTCTTGTTGCTCCAAGTAGCATGAGCACTCCCAAAAGAAAACAAAAGGCCACTAGTAGAACTCCTACCTGAGACACTACCATCCCCCAATCTTCATATGTATATCCATGTATGTGTACTCCAGTCTTATAGAAAAGTCCATGTACTTGTATACAGATACTCGACTGTGTGTGTCTATGTGTGGGTGTACTGGGATCAGGGGGGAGGGGGTGATAGCACATGAATTCAATAGAAGGGGCATTTGTTTTCATGACTTACAGTAAAGTCTATGTACATATAATATAGCACTTACAATGTCACAAAATAAGCACTAAGCAAATCTTGTTAAAAATTTTATAAGAAGCAAAAAAACTCATCACAAATTAAAAATGCTACTATCGTAGTGGTACTTAGACCTGATTTCACCAAGTAGAGATGCACTTAACTAATGTGGGTTTCTATGCTGACATGAACCAAATCCACAACACTTGCTAGAAACTATAGCAATGCACCTCAATTTTCTTCTTCCTAGCATGATACACTAGGTTACTCGCTACTCATGTTGTTACAAATAACAACCACCCTATCCATGGACTTATCCATATTTGCAAGTAGCTTCTACAGTCAAGCTACCTCACATGCCATAGAAACACCCCTGCACTTAGCCTATATACTCTCAACAAAGAAACTGTCGATTGATTCTTGTTGCTCCAAGTAGCATGAGCACTCCCAAAAGAAAACAAAAGGCCATTATTAGAACTCCTACCTGAGACACTACCAGCCCCCCAATCTTCATATGTATATCCATGTATGTGTACTCCAGTCTTATAGAAAAGTCCGTGTATGTGTACTCCAGTCTTATAGAAAAGTCCATGTACTTGTACACAGATACTCGAGTCTCATATCCATGTATGTGTAGTGGTACTCCAGTCTTATAGAAAAGTACGTGTACTTGCATAGATACTCTAGTTTCATAGAAAATTCCATAGTGTCTTATGGACTTTATGTACCTGAGTATCCTCGTGTGGCCACAAGTGTGGCTTCCCTATGGGGCCTACATAAATTGACTCACCAATTCAATAACATTGCTCAAATCTAGCATGGTGATAGTCATGTAGATCAAACTCTCTATAATACACTTGTAAATATTAGGATCCTCTAAAAGATCACTTGTATCTATAACCAATTTTGTGTTTTTTGCCCCAATGACACTGAGACTAGCTTATAACCTTTCATTCTATAATTAGAAATCATGTCCAAATCATATTTCCTTTGCAAAATAAAAATTCCATCATGTGATCTAATCACCTTCATACTCATGAAGTATTGCAACTCACCCAAATCCTTCATTTCAAGCTTTTTCTTAAGCAGCATCTTTACCTCATCAATGTCGATATCACTGTCCCTTGACAATCAAGTCATCAACATAGATGAATACTAGAACAATGCCCCTATTAGTCTTTTTCACATAGAGTGAAACATTTACTAGTGATATATGAAATTCAATAGTGATAAGATAATCTCCTATCTTGCCTGACCATGCCCTAGGTGTACCCCACCCACCCCAATCTCTAGCTTACCAAGCTCCCCAACTAATTATGGCATTCTAAGCTCCTTAAACCATCACCAACCCACCACCACACCATCGAGCTCCTCCATCCATTATCGCCAAGCTCTGCCACTGCTATCGCAATCCATTGATCATCACCACCAAGATCTAGCATGATCGAGTTCCTCGCCACCAACTTTCACCAACTCTCCTTGGTGCATGGCCACCTTAGCCTATGAATGTATCATTGTAATGTCTTTATTTTAGTCTTTATCAAGGTGATCCATATACATAAGCTAGATTATATGATCCTCCTTTCCCTTCTTAATGATGGAGATACCATTCTCCCCCTCTATGTGATGATGATAGCATTGTACACTTTGAGGCAACCTACTAAGAGAGAGAGGCACTAGAGGCTTTTGACATGTGCACAGTAAGGGAGATGATGCTATTGTAAGAAGACTATGAGTAATCATGTGGTTGAGAAATACATTGGTAGTCTCGTTGTGCCTGTGTCTATTCACAAATCAAACTCTAGGCTTATGAAGCTAGAGGTTTAAGAAAATGGGTTTTATACTTATATGCTTGAAAAATATGGTAATATTATGGGATAAATCCATAAATTGGATTTAATGCTAAAAGATAGTTATACTATCATAATTATTTTACTATGTCTTATTATTTTCATAAAAATTAAAAATTACCAGTAATAGCAGCAGCGGAGCTATGGTAAATTTTTTAAGAAATTGATTCATATTTCATTTTTAAGTGGCTAAGCTCACTCAAAACTTCAGTGGTAACGAGGATGTTAGGAAGCACATTGAAGTCTTTGAACACGTGTGTGATTCCTTGGAAGAGCACAATGAGCTGCATAAGTGTAAAGCCCTAGGCTTAACCTTGAGTGGGAAGGCCGGAGATTGGTATCGAACCTTAAGGGTTGAAGAGCGCACTCACTACCCCACTCTCAAGAGATTGTTCTTGAAAGAATACATACGTGAGGGTGTCCTTTGGGGAGTAGCATCTCAACTCCAAAAAGCTGAACGCGAGGAAGGGGAGTCAGTGAGAGACTTTATAAGTCGATTGAAGCATCTAAATTCTCGCTGCACTCCTGATGAACGCTTCAATAACAACCAACTCCTCGATAGATTCATCCGAGGATTGCGCCACGAGGACATTTACAATGGCCTAGTCATTAGAGGTCTTACAACGTGGGAAGCAGTCACTGCCAATGCAATCCAGTTAGAAGACAACTTGATGATTGCAGGTAAAAAGGTGTCTTCGGAAACAAAATCCGTTAGTTCGCAAGTATCTGGGCACGAGCCAATGACAGTAAAACCTATTGCCAAGGAGCCCAAGATATCTGAAATGTCTGTGACCGACCTTACTAAGGCTCTCCAAGAATACTTTAGGGGTAATCGAGCTCCTCAGAATAGCCATATGTACCCAAGGAGAGAGCAACAATGGTGTTCGGTGTGCTTAGGACCACATAGCACGAGTGAATGTCCCACATTCAGAGTCAAATTCAATGGGAATTGCAATGCATGTGGTAAGTATGGCCATCAATCTAAAGATTGCCTAACACTTAAGCGAATGTTGGCAAACCAGGCACCACTAGCTTGGTCAAACACACCTCAAGTACCCGCGCTAATGCCTGCACAACCTATCGAGCAACCGTCACAGCACATAGTTCCAAGGAATCCGAATGTAGTCCAGTCTGTGCCGTTACCACCGCCAGTGCTAGGACCACAACCTCCACATCCAAGGATTACCCCAATAAACCAGATGGGTTGTGAGTCACATAGTGCATGCGGGGATTATGAAGAGGAGATAGACCCTACTGCTCCATACGGGATTGATACATTTGAAATGATTCCCCAGTACTACATGGAGAATCATTTCGGGCAAGTCAAAAGCCTGTATATCAAGCGGCTGCTCTTGCCACAAGAGGGCAAAACCTTAATACCATGGCGAGGAGACCACCTCTTCAATGCTATGATTGTGGTGGACCGCATCGTGTAGCGGAGTGCCCTAATAGGCTACAGAAGATCGCTACTCAAGTGCAACCAAATCAAGGGAGCACATCGGGAATGCCGGTACTTACATGTAATCGTTGTGGCATAGATCATTTGATCGCTCAATGTTCACATAATCCTAATGCACCCAAGATTACGCCATTGAATTTGGTTGAGGTCACTAACCAAGCACGAGGAACCACACCCGTTGTACCCGCGAATGTAGTTACACGGTCAATGCTTCAAAATCAAAACTACATTCTTGAAGAGAGGGATACTGCATCAATCGCTCAGGCAAAGAAAAAGAAAACACGGCGAAAGAGATCGCTTAATGCCACGAGCTCCAAGCCCAGTTCAAAGACTAACATAGGGACAGGAGACGACCCCGTGTATATGAATGATCCTGAAGATGATTCTGATTCAATAGAAACCATGGGGACCAAAGCCACTACCTTAAGGGAGGAACCCACTCGGGAGCTCAACGAAGGAGAATCAAATGAGTACAAAAATAAGGGGAAACAGAAGGAGACTTCCTCGGCCCCACAGCCAAGTCAGTTAATGCCCTCTCGACCACCCAAACTGACTGAGACTCCCCAAGACAAGCCACGTGGGCCAAAAACCCTCAAGAAAAAGATTGGAACTTACCCAAACCCAGTTGAGGAGATTGAACAAGTGCAACACTTAAGGGGTTTGGTGGAAGAAACACAAAGAGAACTGGAGCCAAACCCTAGAAAAATCAACATTCCAGACACAGCGTTTCCTACGCAAGTTCAGCCTCACAGGAACCATAAACCGTTAGCTATACCTAGTATCATTCGGGAAGAAAGTGAGGATAGGACATCAGGAAGTGGGCAAACACCCTTTTTGCTTGAAAGAATGTTTAGTGAGGGAATGCCTGACCCCATTGAAGAGGAAGTGATTCCATCTTCACCAGTTCCTAGTCAAGGAGCGATATCTCGAAAAGTACCATTGAATGTGTCCAAGCTAATGGATTTCATGTCCTCTGAAATCAGAACCACGATCATATCCAAATTATACGGAGATCCTGAGCTATTCTTAGCTCTTCGGGCATTTCTCAATGGAGAACTAAAGGCGGGATTACCACAATTTGCAAATATGGATAGACCCGACACGCTTCAAGATGAAGGGGTACATTGGGATCTACAACCCAACCTGGATGAAGATTCGGTCGTTGAAATACCTGTGAACAAGTTGGGTGAGTACTTTGAAGGGGACGAATCTAATGCCACCCTCCCCATTACTACCAAGGGATTAACTCTAAAGGGAATCCTTGATGGTGGTGCTGGAGTGAGCATTGTGACTAAAAACTGTTGGGAATCCATGGGAAGACCTCACCTTGAAGTCACAAACATAGTGGTTAAGATGGCAAACGGAACCATAGCTAAACCTATTGGAATGTTAAGGGACCTTAAGATCAAGGTTCTGGGATACAAGGTAAAACATACCTTCATTGTAATGGATTTCTCCAAGCATCCTATGTCATATCAAATGATCTTAGGACGTCCTTTCATGAGGGAAGCACAAATGGTGCATGACTGGTCGAAAAACCATGTCTACCTACAATTCCAGGACTCTGTCATTCGAGTTGATCTTGAGAATGGTCGTGCACATCCTTTAGGAAGCAAGGTTATCATTGATAATCGATCGGATACCACTATTCACTCCGCCCCATTAAGGTATTGCTATACATGCAAAAAAGAGACTGATGATGGGAAAGATTCTCCTTATATGGATGTCCTACCGGGTATGACTGAGTCGGACAACGTGGATTGGGTACACCTAGCGGCAACCATAGACACATGGGGGAATAGAGGCACAAGCTGGGTAACACCTGAGGGGCAAGATATACCACCATTAGTGCCAATAAACATGATAGGTGTTATGCACTTGACTCCTGATGGCAAGAAAGTGGCGAACTCCACTGACACTGACAGTAGTGAAGACTCAGACCAATGCAACTCTGAGTATGAATCTCAAGAAGAAACTGACTCTGAGCCTGATGGGAGGGATGAATCAAATATTCACCCAAATGTGGAAGCAATGTGCTCAGGGCCTAGGACGGTGACCTCCTGCAGTTCATCCAAAAGTGAAGATCGACCAAGTGAGTCCGAATCTGATAAAAACAAAAATCAAAAACTTGGTAAGAAGAAAACGAGACATAAGCGTCAACGCTATCGAGCCAATGTACGCACTGCAATAAACAAGGAAAGATCCACTGCAGAATGGCTTAGTTATGCTCATCGGAAGATAGCGGATAATTGGGGACAATACCTCCAAAGTGTCATGTGGTGTATTCCGCAACCTCATGACGTCGCCCAATTAGAAATTGATGAGAAGCCAAAACTAAGTCGTACTGCAAGAAGGCGGCAAAACCAAGAGTTGGCTCAACAACAAAAGGAAGCGGAATTGAAAGAAAAAAGCCTGGCACAACAAGAACCAGTAGACTTACACCCTGCACCCGAGCATTTCAAATCATTTACCACAGGGGAACGTAAAGTGGTCTACACAAAAGCCCAACGAACGCCTACCAATGGGAGTAGCAGTGTCTACGATGGCCCTGCGGTAGTTAAGGAGATAGACTTAGCAGATCCGGGTGAGGAGTCTAAACCAATTTTTATTGCTCAAGACCTCACCGAGGCGGAAGAAGCTGCACTTACGAAGCTTCTTAAAGAATTCAAGGACATATTTGCTTGGACATATCATGATATGAAGGGTGTTCTACCCTCGGTGGTGCAACACACGATTCCAATGATTAGCACTGCTAAACCAGTCCAACAACGTCCCTACCCAATGAATCCTAAATACGCAAAGATTGTACAAGAGGAAATTGAAAAGCTTGTAAAATGTGGATTCATATACCCTATTGAGCACTCAGAATGGGTTTCTCCGATAGTCATCGTACCAAAGAAGAATGGGAAACTAAGAGTGTGCGTTGATCTCAAAAAGGTTAATGCAGCCACCAGAAGGGATCATTACCCCTTGCCATATTCTGAACATGTGCTTAAAAGAGTGGCGGGCAAAGAGGCATATAGCTTTTTAGATGGGTACTCGGGTTACAATCAGATCACAATTGCAGTCGTCGAGGACCAAGCTAAAACAGCATTTATCACAGAGTTTGGAGTGTTTGCCTTTCGCGTCATGGCTTTTGGCTTGACCAATGCACCTGCAACATTCCAACGATTGATAAACACGGCCTTTAAGGAATATCTAAGGGACTTCTGTGAAGCTTTCTTAGATGATCTTTGTGTTCATTCCTCTTGGGATGAGCACTTGATGTGTTTACGAAAAATATTTGAAAGGTGTAGATTATATCGCATCTCATTGAATCCTTTCAAATGCCAATTCTGGGTTAAACACGGAGTTATCTTAGGGCATATAGTGTCCAAAAATGGGATTTCCACGGACGAGAGTAAAATCAAGGTCATTGTGGAATTGCCACCACCCACCAACTACAAGGGAGTCCAACGCTTTATGGGCCACGTTGGTTATTATCGAAGGTTTATTCTCTTCTTCGCCGAGATAGCTCGACCATTGTATAAGCTTCTCATCGAGTTTATTTGGACCGAAGAATGTGACCGTGCCTATGAGCTATTAAAGAAGGCCTTGGCGAGTGCTCCAATCTTGAGAATGCCTAACTGGGATTTACTCTTCCATGTGCATATTGATGCATCAAACTTTGCTATTGGGTGTGTGTTAACTCAACCTGGAGAACACAAGCTAGACTACCCCATTAGCTTTGCCAGTCGCCAGTTGAACAATGCTGAGATGAACTACACCACTACGGAGCGAGAAGAGTTGGCAATGATATATGCAGTAAGGAAATTTCGTTATTACCTCCTTGCCACCAAGTTTGTTTTCTATGTGGATCATCAAGCATTGTTGTATCTGGTAAACAAACCATGCTCCACAGGAAGAATCACACGATGGCTATTGATTCTTCTTGAGTTTGATTTCACTGTTGTTGTGAGACCTGGCAAAAAACATGTTATGGCTGATCATTTGTCTCGCATACCTAATGGTGAGGCTCCTACGGGGGTTGATGATGACTTACCTGACACTTCCCTGTTCATGGTGGAGACAATGCCTGAATGGAGTGAGAAGATTGTTAACTTTTTGGTTAATGGCTTTCCACCCAAAGAGCTTCGTAAAGATCTAGCTCGAAAGCTGATCAAAGAATGCGAACCCTATTGCCTGATAGCCGGGACTCTTTATAAAAGAGGAAAGGATGACATTCTTAGGCGTTGTGCCCGAGAGGATGAGTATCTATACATTTTACAAGAGGCACATATGGGCGTAGCCGGTGGTCACTTCTCAGGAGACTTAACTGCGCGAAAGATCTTACAATCAGGGTATTGGTGGCCCACTATGTTCCAAGATGCATCACTCTTTGTGAAGGGTTGCAATGAATGCCAACGATACAAGAAACCCCAACGGAAAGATCAGATGCCCCTACATCCAATCAAAGTAAACCAACCATTTGAAAAGTGGGGTTTAGACTTTGTAGGTCCAATTAGCCCAGCGGCCCGAAACACACAATCTCGCTATATTATTGTGGCCACTGACTATATGACCAAATGGGCTGAAGCGAAAGCGACACGTAAGGCAGATGCGAGGACAACAGCCAAGTTCCTCTTTGAAAATATAATCACACGCTTCGGTTGTCCTTTTGAACTTGTGAGCGACAATGGTACGCATTTTATAAATGAAGTGATTAAGGAGCTCACAACAAATTTCATGATATCCCATCATAAATCTACTCCTTACTATCCGCAAGCGAATGGCCAAGCCGAGAGTACAAACAAGACATTAATCTCTGTTTTGACAAAGACAGTTGAAGCTCATCGCACGGATTGGGATCTAAAACTTACGACAGCTTTATGGGCCTATCGTACTGCGTACAAAGTGGCTATTAATTGCACACCATTCAAAATGGTATATGGCCAAGAAGCAGTCATGCCGTGGGAATTTGTCATTCCAAGTCTTCGTGTTGCTACTCAAGAGGGTTGGGATGGTAATCCCTTAGCAGAGCGTCTGTATATCCTTGAGCGGCTAAATGAAGAAAGACAATTGGCTGTGTACAATGCCCTTGTGGAGAAGGATAGAAGGAAAAAATGATTTGATCGCCACCTCAAGGACAAGGACATCAAGGTTGGGGATAAAGTCCTGATGTATGGAGTGCGTAACGAAAAGAAGAAGCTCAAATATGCTGGTAAGGGACCGTATAGAGTATGTGAAATTACCCCGCAAGGTACCATCAGAGTGGAGACTCTCGACGGAGTTAAAACCATTGGATTCCTTAATGGGAGTAAATTCAAAAGATACTATGACCCCCTGAGCCAAGAGGAGTTACATGCAATCCATCAAAAGAAGGCAGCTAAAGAACAAGCTGAGCTTAAAAAGATACAAGCGAGAGTCGAAGCCAAAGAACGTCAACAGCGTGCTAGGAGACAACGAGAAGCCAACTTGGGAATTACGCAAGTATTTTTCGAGGAAGCAGAGGAGGATGCACTGGAATCTGACCCACCTCTAAGATACTCAATTGAGTTACAGAGTCCTTACGGGGAGGTGCTGTATAATGCATTATTGGATACAGGAGCTCAACACAATTTGCTATCATATGGCGTGTGGTGTCAACTGGGAAAACCACCTTTATCCAAGAGTTCTATCCAAGTTCAAGGAATCAACAAGAAGAAAACCCCTGTCTCAGGAATTCTGCACACTCCGGTTGCTTATGACAAGGGAACCATAATTCAAAGCTTTTTGGTTATGCCTGCTGGTACCATGGAAGGGACTGTAATCTTAGGGCGCAAATGGATGATGGCCACCAAGTGCAATATCGATTGGGAAATCAGACAAGTCACAACGCAAGAACCAACACTAGGTCTGACCGCTCAAAATCCCGCACCTAAGTCATCCACTCAAATATTAGATAATGAAAAATCACAAAGTCCAGGGGCAAAACCATCTTCGATTGTAGGCCACCCCTCTAACGCTTCAACGCCAAGAGTGGAAATAGGCAAGGTGATCCCTAAAGCTTCGCTTACTATGCCAAAGAGTACATACAAATGGGTCCCCAAAGCTTCGTTAACAGCTACTTCCCCTGCTCAATCTCGTTCAGCCACCAAAAAGCCTCGTAGGAGGAAAGCAGCTACCCACCCGAAAAAGGGCAATGTAACATCGCGATGGATCCCTAAAAAATTATTAGTAGCCCAAGGGTACTACGAGGGGAATGACCAGATTTGGGTCCCTAAACATAAGCTGAATCCCTCTACATCACCTGTAAAACCTTGCAAACCAATTATTGCCACCCCAATAACAATTCAAGATCGTGGTAAGGGAAAGGTAACAGAGTGCTCCACACCACTTCTTCCAGAGTTAGTTTGGATTCCCAAACGATATCGATCATTACCACCTAGCTCAGGAAGGGGGGAACCACATGAAGCTTCTAGCTCCTCATGCCAGGCACCCACTCATATAGAAGTTTCTACATGCTCTACACCTACTCTTGTCAACACCCAACAAAAAACCGATGAGTCTATGTCTCCCCTTGTAATAGTATCGTCGGAAACCATTTCCTCCATTCGTCAATCGGAGCGTACACTACCATCTCTGCAATTGGATGTGGCCACAAGGGTCATAAAAAGCTATCTGCCCACATCACAACCTATGACCCGCTGGACAAATTGGTTCCAAGAGGCTGCAACATCATTGCAAATAATATGATCTACCCAAGGAAAGGGGGAGCATGTACTCACGCTCGACATTCTAATGCTTCCTCCTTAACCTTCTCCCCTGACCATGTAATTGCCAAATTCAAGGGGATGTATATATATAGCTTCATACATTTTTTTTTAAAAAAAACAAACAAACAAAGAAAAGAAAAACAAAAAATAGTAAAAAGAGCAAGAGCACAAAAACAAGAGAATTATCCGTATACAATCAAGAACTAGATTGACCTGTCATAAACCTACTGATGCTATATCTGTGTTTGCAGATATGCCAGATGCCCGATCATCATACAGTTCATCCACTCCTACCTTTGGTGAGAGGTATCATCTGTACCTTTCTCAGATATTCCACATGTGCTATCCTGTAATTGAAACTGAATGGGATCATATAGATGTACTAGCCAGAGAGGAAAATGTTGAGGAATTAGAATGGCTAATTTGCCTATTGACCATGACTGACCCCTACTCCGTAGTAGAGGACATATCCCCGATAGCCCAATGCTTTCCTTTTCCACAAGATGACTATCCTCGCATGGTTACATTTTTGATGAGTTTATGTGGATGGGAAAATGAAAAAGAAATATCTGACAATGATGAATGGACGGATGAAACTCACGGCACTACTGAGGTTGACTTTATTTGTTTGGATGATGCGGATAGAGGCTTAGCCTTAGGGCTAGAGCCAGGACTCTACAACATCCTCTTACCGTATCCTCAGTAGTAGTGTGGTGACTGGTAGGTAGGTTAGTGTTTTCAAGTTTTTTCTAGTTTAGATTCCTTAAACAAGTCTTGAAATTTTCACACTGATGTGCCTCTCGAGGTATAGTGCTTGTTAGTTGATTGTACAGGTTGAAAAGTTTGAGGTGGGTTCGCTTTCAAGTCGTGAGACTGCCACAACGTTCATCAAAATATATCTACATCAAATTGCAAGCTGTCTCATCAAATCAAGGAGATCTCCAATTACAGGTGTAATTCTTCCATACCCACTCTCTTTCGTTTTTACTGTTCAATTAACTGCATAAACTATAATACATGACCACATGGAAATTATCAATGTACTACTTAGTTTTTGAAGTTGCTTGCATGCTAGTGTAAATCATTAATGAGCTTAACTTTATTGGAAATATTCCTAGGCAGCATGACGTCTTTAGTTAACCTTGGAATACGATTGTCTTAGGTCTAGGATCAAACCATCTTAATGTTTGACACCTGGCTGTGTGTGTGTTGACCTCTAGGACATAGCTTTTACCCCTTGTCGAAAGGATGTAAGAACACATTTTAGTTCAGGAGCGAAGATCAAAAGAAATAGATTTTAAAAAAAAAAGCCTACAATAAATGGCAATACAAGTCTATGATGTGCTTTAATGTTGGCCTATCGCCTTATTGATACTTGGTAGGCGAGGAGTATTCTACTCCAGACCGATGCCTTGGTTGGTAGGGGATAGCCTTGCTTAAAGTGAGCTAATAGATTCCTGGATAATGCCTTGTGTTAAACATGGTACCAGGATCGATGTTAGTTTTGCCTTAGGAAGGTCGCCATTGTGTGTAAAAATTGTCACGTAAAAAAAAAAAAAGGCAAAAAGCTCCTATAACTCTGATGTTTCTTGTGTCCCTAGGCTTGTGGTATTAACTTGTTCTTAGAGTAGACACAGTGTGGTCATCTGTTTATTTATTAAGCTTGGTTATTTTCCTTGACTTAGGCCAGTTATAAACCTTGATTAACCTTGACACCTTGCTTACTCTTGATTTACTTTCAATAATTTTAAACTCCTGTTAATTTGCTACACTAGCTCATTCATGTGACCCTTAAACTAAGTTCTCATAGCAACATCCATTGTGGTCTAACATGCTTGAATTTATACAGTTTATATCTTTTGAATTCCAGCATACCTTCACTCTACTTCCCTGTTTTGCAGACGGTCTACCACAACAACCCTCTCGAGCTTACCATACCATAGCTTCCGAGGACGGAATCTACATCAGGAAGGGGGGCATGTTAACCCATGGCGGACATTGAGACGTACTATGTTTTACGTCATTAATTTAAATATTTTGAGTCATGGGCCGGGCTTGTCGGCACCATAGGTTAAGGATGAAGGGATTGGGTGATCGCCGATGAGAGGCGCACCTTGAATATCAGTAGGATAAGGGTTAGGGTCGGCCGGCCATGTATGGGCGCCCAAGTGTGAACGGCCAAGTCACCTATAAGAGTCAAATGTAACCCTAAAATCCTCATTCTCATGTGTTGTGAATACAAGAGTGCTCTTGCCTTATCTCCTTGGTTTCCTTCTCCTGCGTGTGTGTGAGAGAGAGAGAGAGAGTGAGAGAGCGATCGAGCGCACTGTGTAGCGGCACGGCGGCGGCGGTGAGGCGGTAGAGCGGCGACGGCGGCTCCTCCTTCACAGACAGCTGCGACGCGGGAATCCTTTAAGGCAGCAGTTAGGCGGTGAGTGACACACCTTTTGCATTCTGTTTTGAGCTTCCTTCTCTGGTTGTATGCTTGCAGCCATTCGTGGCTCGCATACGGTGTCCGGCAAGTCCCCAGCTACGACCTGTGCGGCAAAAGCGCACATTCCTACTAAATTGGATTTATGCATGGAAAGATGCATAAAGAATTTATTTTAATTCAAAAGTGTTATTCTCATCAATTTTAATTTTATGCATAAATAGATGCATAAAGAATTTTATTTTTATTCCAAAAGAGTTATTCTTATCAATTTTGATTTTATGCATCAATAGATGCATAAAGAATTTTATTTTTATTCCAAAAGAGTTATTCTTATCAATTTTGATTTTATGCATAAACAGATGCATAAAGAATTTTATTTTTAATTCAAAAGAGTTAGTTTCATCAATTTTGATTTTATGCATAAATAGATGTATAAAGAATTTTATTTTTATTCCAAAAGAGTTATTCTTATCAATTTTGATTTTATGCATAAATAGATGCATAAAGAATTTTATTTTTATTCCAAAAGCGTTATTCTTATCAATTTTGATTTTATGCATAAATAGATGCATAAAGAATTTTATTTTTATTCCAAAAGAGTTATTCTTATCAATTTTGATTTTATGCGTAAATAGATGCATAAAGAATTTTATTTTTAATTCAAAAGAGTTATTTTCATCAATTTTGATTTTATGCATAAATAGATGCATAAAGAATTTTACTTTTAATTTAATTTTGATTTTATGCATAGAAAGATGCATAAAAGAATTATTTTATTTTGAAAGTATTATTTTCATTGAAATTGAAATTATGCATAGATAGATGCATAAACGATTTATTTTTATTTTGAAAGTGTTATTCTCATTAAAATGGAATTTATGCATAGTAAAATGCATAAAAGGTTTATTTTGAATTCGAAAGTGTTATTTTCCTTAAAATTGAATTTATGCATAAATAGATGCATAAAAGGATTTTTATAAAAGTGTTATTCCTACTAAAGTTGTCTTTTTGCCTAATTAGATGCGTAAAGAATCTTTATATAAAAAAAATTAGAATTCTCTTACATTCTATAAATAGATGTGATGAGATGTGATAGGAATCAGATAGATGTAAATGGATGGATGGAAGTGATATGAATCAGATAAATGAAAATGGGTGGATGGATGTGATGTCCTGTGAATTAGGATGTGAATGAATGTGAATGAATGGTATAGGATGTGAATGAATGGTACAGGATTGAAGGAATGTGATGGCATGTGAATCGTGATATGAATGAATGATAAGGGATGTGAATGAATGACGACATGTGAATGCGGATGTGGAAGTGAATGTATGAATGTGGATGTGGATGTGGATGTGGATGTATGGATGTGGATATGGATGTGTATGTATGAATGCGGATGTGGAAGTGGATGTATGAATGTGGATGTGGAAATGGATGTGTGGATGTATGAATGGTGATGTGGATGTGGATGTATGAATGTGGATGTGGATGCATGGATGTGGATATGGATGTGTATGTATGAATGCGGATGTGGAAGTGGATGTATGAATGTGGATATGAAAATGGATGTGTGGATGTATGAATGTAGATGTGGATGTGGATGTGGATGTGGATGTATAAATGTGGATGTGGATATGGATGTGGATGAGAAGGTGGATGTGGATATGGATGTGGATGTGAAAATGGATGTATGGATGTGGATGTGGAAATGGATGTGGATGTGAAAATGGATGTATGGATGTGGATGTGGATGTGGAAATGGATGTATGGATGTGGATGTACGAATGTGGATGTGTATGTGGAATAATGAATGCGAATGTGTATGTGTATGTGAAATGATGTGACGTCGATATGAGTGAATGGATGAGATGTGATGACATGTGAATTGGGATGTGAATAAATGATATGTGATGTGAATGAATCTGATGTGATGAGATGGAAAATGATGTGATTGGATGAGAATGAGTACACATATGAATGGAATGTGGAATAAGTAATGTGGATTGATGAGGGATAATGTGGAAAGACGAGAGTTCATTATAGAAACTGTATTTGTGACCTGTTTGTAAATGACTGTTTTATGTCAAGAATGCTGGGGAAGCATTTTGACCGTCTTGTGATTAAGGTCGTGGAGACCTAACTGATAAAGTTGTAACTGCTGAGACGGAGAGTCAATGGAGGACGTCTCGTGTAGCAAGGTCGACCGAGGTCTTGACCAGCCTCGGTTTGATTAAAATGGTGAGCTTCTGGTCCCCATCCATATGGTGTTGGAGGCTTCTCTTCTTCAATCACCTCTTATGGAGTTGATACTATTAGTGGTTATGTCTACTAGGCTACTTCTTTATTGAAGGATAGTGTGGATAGAACCTTCTCCTACTTAGTAAGACTATTCCCTTTCTATTTCTCCAACACCACATCACTCATACATATATACATTATATATACGCTTGCATACTTATACATCCATATGTACCCATGCATAGAACCAATTAAGTATACATATATGTATATGCATTTTCAACGTATCCTTATGTAAATGCATATATTTGCACATATATGTGTACATGGTACTTACATACACTACCTATACATATGAACAACATCTATCTATCTTACATAGACCACCTATACATATGAACAACATCTATCTATCTCTAGACATAAATAAGTACAAACATAGCATACCTGTACCTATACACACACACTTACTTATTTACACTCACATAGGTAGACCTGTACGTAGTGGCTTGACCCATCCCTAACGCGCAAGAGTATCCTTGCATGCATAAAAACAAAAGGCTCACGAGGACCATTTTGGGCCTCATCGTCCTCAACTTGCCAACCTACATATATACACACCATACTTGCCAACCTACATATATACACACCATACTTGCCACATATATCCTTGTAGAAGCTCCTAAAGCACTTACATTTCTTTGAATAAATCACCAAAGTTGGCATAAAGATGTACATCTGGAACTCCAACCAAAATAGTGTTAACAATCTTAACACACCTTGGCAAGCATTAAAACAATCTTCGGACAACTAGATTATCTCTTCTTGGAAGCCTAAATTCCTCACCTCTCTCTGTTCAAAAAAGATAGTAACATTTAGCTACTATTGAAAAATTAAATTTATGCCGAGAAGAAGCAAAAAGAAAAACCCTTCTAAAACTCATTCGGTGGATCAACACTTGAGACGAATGGCGTTTCAATAGGCTTGTAGACAGCAAAGCGGAATATTATGTAATGTCCAGTATCTATGCACCAAAAATCTAACTTATTAGGCTTTCCATAGTCTACAAACATTACATGTACATGAAGCTGATCCGCAATCTTTTGTAATCTTAGCTGGGAAATTCCAAAGAGCCCAAAACTATCGTTGTAAGTGTCTTGACCATACAAACCTAGCAATAATCTAGGTTCCAAAAAATAAAGATATTCCCTGCAAGCAAAAATAAAATAAAATAATATTATATATATTTATTTATATATATATATATATATATATATAATTGACATAAAACACAAAAGCTACATAAAAGCTAGTTTTCATGCCATAATACACATGTGCTCTCTAAGAGTTTGATTATTAGAGATGATGTTGCTTGTCCTTCCCAAAACGGTAGGTCTATAATTGAACCATGAAACTTAAATAGATTATGGTAAATAATGATGACTATATTAGCGAATGTCAAGAAGGATACCTTCAATATCTTTTCCATCACCATAAATAAATGTAAATGATCTCATTTCCACATCCATGCTAAGCAATATACCTGTGATATCAAATGAAGATTTTGAGGCCACTCTCTCTCTCTCTCTCTAGGAGACGTTCCGTATTTCAAGAAAAGTAAGAAAAATAAATAAAGCCATTGTAAATGGAAGCAAGTCAGAAGCTAAACATTTTCTTATCCAAATGTTAAAAAAACAAACATGAACTCACCGAGCTACTACAACCATATCAACAATTTGAACCATCCCTTGAAGAATAGATGGGTCACTCCATATTGTGCATCTATATGGTGGCTTTACCTCAATGTCAGCCATTTAATCCATAGAATATAAGTAGATTTATATATACAATTCAAAATTAATGGGGCAAGAGATAAATTGAAGGAAATTTATCATCCAACTCCTATTAGACTTCATGTCTTCACATTACAGTAAAATAGTTTTCATTCTAAAAGAAACATCAATCAACTAAAAAGCATGCACACTTACAGAAAGAAAACATAAGGTAGCACATGCCACATTTCTGCAAGCATTCTCCTTTCAAATGCTTACTTGATTACAATACATGCCAAATCTAGGAATGTAGTCTCTGCCATTTGTAGGCTGCAATATACATGCTATTTACAATACCTCTTTGTAGACAACATTGGTTGTATAGACTTCTTTTGAACCTTCTATGCTGCTTTCATGTTCCACAGTTTCCTTTATACACACTTTCACTACATCAGATGATCTAACACATGACATAGCAATATACAATTGTCCATATGTGAATACTTTTATGGTCAAATAAAGTCCTAACACACTCAACATTTGTCCTTGGGACCTATTTATTAACATACCAAAAGCTAGCCTCACAAGAAACTGTCTCCTTCTCATGTCAAAAGGCAATTCAAGCATAGTTGGTATGAATCATATCAAGACACTGTCTCTAATGTTTGTGCCTGTAATAATTTTTGCTTCTATCACCTTTTAATGAAATTGCTTGCATATCAATCTCGTACCATTATAAATCCCCCACCGAGGGTCCAAATTACGGAGCAGCATGATAGGAGCATTCATCTTTAGAAGCAAGCAGTGAGGTGGATATCCACAACCTAAAGTCAAACTATTCAAGTACTCAATTGGATACATTATTCTATCATTCTTAGATAAAACAATCATGTCTGCACTGAGGTATTCTCTTTTAGGACCAGGTAATGCACTCAAGGCTAGTTTATTGATCTCATCAACATCTAGATTTCGAGGTGCAAGAATAGCACGGTCTTTGAAGAAGCATGCATAGTCCTCCACTCTTTGAACATCTTTGTACACCCATTCAACCAAACTCAAAAGGGAGTTTCCATGGATCAACATTCGTGGTGGAATTACCACTCTACCTTGATTGTTTGGATCGTCTAAAGATCCATCTCCAATTTGTAAAGTCCATTTGACAAATTCTAGTTGTGTATAATCAAATGCACTCTATTTGACCCACATGTTTTTGGTAAGCTTTAAAACATTCACATATCTCCAAATATATGTCCAGCATAACATTGCATCAAAAATATCGTCAAGCAATCCCTTTGCCACAACTGGTACGATTTGCTTGAAGTCACCACCAAAGAGCATAATTTTCCCACCAAACACAATAGCACTTTGCATAATGTCTTTTAATGTCCTATCCAATGCTTCATAGGAATACCGATGCATCATTGGAGCCTCATCCCAAATGATCAACCTTGCAAGCTTCAACACCTATACCAATGGGCTATTACACCTATACCAATGGGCTATTACCTTTGATACCACATGTGCTAGAAGCATTCAGAACCAATGGGATTTTGAAACGTGAGTGTGTTGTATGACCATTTGATAGTAATAATGCAGCAATTTCGGACGATGCACATGCCAAAGTAGCTTTATTCTCTCCATGTAATTGATATAGCAAGGCATTATAAAGATATGTCTTGCCTGATCCACCTGGTCCATCAAGGAAAAAAACACCACCATTGTTCAAAGCAACACCCTCAAGGATAGTATCAAATGCTCTTAATTGAAAACTATTTAGACTCCTTTCCATGGATATAGACAAATCAGCCTGTTGAACTGAATCAAACATCATCTCTTCCATCAGCATTGATAATCGCAACACTTGATCTATCAGGAATAGGCAACTCTTCAAAATCATGTAGTCGTTTGCCATATTGTTGTAAGAGCTCTTCCATGTGCAACGGAGCTTGTTTATTTGTTATAGAAAAATAAACATCATTAGCACACCTTCTCTGCAAGCCATGAAAAGAATCATTTGAAAGTTCTGTGCAGAATTTGCTCCAAAGCTGTCCAGGGGATATAGGCTCACAGAAAACCAGTATAGTGACAAATAGTTGACGTAGTTGGAATCCTTTTTTCTGTAATGCAACTTCTTGAAGACCCATACACCACTCCTCATCACTCTCCAGCATTCCTTTAGCTTCACATACAACCTTAAAGCAGGGATACAATTTTCCACTTACAGTTCGTACATCCTCAAAAGATTTACAGCCTTTACACACTATGAGTAACATGCGCAGGTAGTATTGCTCACCTTCACTTGGGCTAACATTATACATTTAGCCAATCATATTTTCCCTTTTCCTTTTAGTCCATGATCAAAGAGCGGAATTCCAAACCCACTTGTAAGGGAAATCAACATACAGCAAGCTATTTGCATCTGCATGCAACTCATTGGCTCTGGAACCATTCGATGAGAGTAGTTCTTTGGTTTTTGTCACAACTAATTGCATCACGCAAATCATGGTCATTGAATATCACCTTATTTTGCATCGGAAGATGAATATGTAACCTTTGTATATCAAGCTTTTCATCATACAAATCATATTGGTATAAGCGCCAGCATGCCTCAGATGCAGACACGTACCGTACATCCAGATATTGACTAGCCTTGTCAATAACCCCATGTGTATCTTGCAACTCTATAGTAGCTCTATCATGTCCTTCATATACTAATACAAATACTTGACTATTGTAATAATAGAGCATAATTCCATGTTAATATGTGCGTTGTATCTCATAGGGAGAAAAGGATTATATGCAACAACCCATTGACTATCCACCCTATGATTTTTTACTTGGATGAAACTACCATCATCTCGTCGCATGTATGTTGGATGCCCATCGTCATCAACAATAGTAGTCTCAAAAAACTTTCGAGGATATCGATGTTTGCAGCTCCCATTAACCATGCAAGGAGAGCGCATATTTAGTTCCCCACATGGTCCATGAATATTACAATGACTAATTATGTTGTGCAACTCAGGAAACATCACCTTATCTGGAAGTTTAGCACATACTAGCATAGTGAGCAATCTCAGTCGGTTTACATCCACTTTTCAATATCAATAATATATATGCAAATGGAAAACCTCTTTTTTGAAATTCAATAATAGAAACAAATCCTACTACCCTTCCAAATAATTCTTTTTTCACCAATAAGTACATCATATCCTTATGCTTCTCATAGAAGACCTGTGCCATCAAGTCTGATCGATCTTGGAAAGTTTGACCAAGCAATAAAGCATTGCTTATTTCATCCCACTTAGGATTTCAAGTAAAGGTCATAAAGAGTTCATGCTTACCCATCTTCCTAACAATTGCCATTGAATCCTGATACAATTGATGCATATATCGAGGACCCCTAGTATATGAAGATGGTAGAATTGTGTCCCAACAATGCCTCCAGAGACTCTATTTACCCCATCGCTTGTATTAACCATATCTGCAAGCCCTTGGTATACTTCGGCATGCAATGCTTTTTGGTTATGACGTATTCATACTAATCTTGATTCTTCTATGCTACTATATGCATCACCAATGAACTGCTGCAAAACTGTGCAGAAGGCATGCATTTGTATCTTCCCTTAACTGTAATCTATATGCATAATATTTATGTTGAGTTATAATCTTTGACTCCTCATTTAAAACTTGTCTATTCCTACCATGAAGTGGAACTCCAAGATTCAAGCCATCCTCTCCTAGAGGAAACAGAAGAACAAATAATAGAGGCATATATAAACGACGCAAGTTAGATATTCTTTTTATAGCACTTGTTTGTGAAACTATTTGAATATCTCTATGAACTACATGAAAATCATCTCCTTGACCTGGCATGATAGCAGCTACCTCACTCCCTGTAGGAACCAAGTATTGCCTTGAGGTTGATTGAGCTTCCGTGAGATGACCATTCTCAAATCAACATGTGGACTTCTCTATAACATTTCTCTCATTGTTGTAAGAAGTACACGGGCATATGGATTATGTTCATACATCATTGTTTCTAACCTTTGAATCATGATAGGATTTAAAGAAGGCATTTCATGAAGTCTACTCTCCAATTCATGCTCCGTATCATAGACATATAATTGGGCAAATTGAGGAGCTGCACCTCGTGTTTCATCAAGTATTTCAGAACCAACATGATGATAGGTAGAACCATGGATTCAAAATTAAATACTCCTCCCCCCTACTAGTGAAATGATTATCCAATTGAGAACCTAGTGAAACAAATGCCAATGCATTGTTTTCCCAAAGGTAATAAAGAGATATTCCCACTTGCGCAACACTGTTTGCCCACATATTGTCCAAACTTCCTTGATGCCTCACATTTCCAAATTAGTGCACGACAAAAATGGCACTTATAATGAAGGGCTCCTAAAGAGTGAAGGGTACATTCTCCAGAACATACCACCATAGTTGTTGGGTGCTTAACATTCCAAGGTAATAAAAACCCACGCCTCATAGAGTGACACTGGGATTTAATACCTTTCACATCGCCAAAATAGCAAATAGGCTGAAGATCATCAACACAACCAATCTCATCTGTAGAGGTAGCTCAGTCAAATCAAAAGAAAAGTAGCCTTGTGACATATCTCTATGTGCGTAAACATTCTGATGTTTATTGATAGGTTCTTTAAGTACCGTAGCATTGAGGATGGCTCTGTTACTCAAATCTAATTGGATTCTACCATAGAATTCTCTATGCTCTTCCTCTTCTTCAGTACTCCAAATGTTTTGATTACATTTTCGTTAAAGTACTCTGTTAAATTAGCAACAATTTGTTTTTGAATGCAAGTTCTTATCCGCGAACAATTACGGCAAGACACACGTGTTGTATCCAAAATTTGAAGCCAATAAACTTGGCTCGAACTTAGATATATGCAGCTCCTAACCATCTTCCTCTTCCTTCAAAAAACAAAATAACAAATACTAAGAAGACCGAGAGAACAAAATAGAAATAGATATGTAAAGAATTTGAGAAAATAGAAACTTCATAAATATCACCACAGTGAGCCGGATCTAGAAAGTTGGAATGCAATTTTCTCCTTGAGCAAAAGCATCATTACTGTCACAAAAATCTCTAGGCAGCATCTACCCTACTCTCCAACATACGGCTCACCTTTTTCATTATAGCATTGAGCCGATTAAGAGATGCCTTTAGACTCAATACATCCAAGCTTAGTGTACGTACTTACTCTTTTAGAGAATCGACTTGTTCTTTACATTCCCTATTACATCCACCCACACATTCCCCAATTTCAACATGCATATTTTCCATGAGAGACACCATGTCTAGTTGGTTAGCTTCCATGTGACCAGTACCATCAAGAACGCGATGGAAATGATGAGTTAACTCATCATTTAAGTATCTCCCCTTTGGCTACCACTTCCACGGATCTCATCCCAAAGAGATGAGTTAACTCATCTCTTAGGTATCTCCCCTTTGGCTACCACTTCCACGGATCTCATCCCAAAGAGCATCTAAATACTCCTTGCAAGCAACCTGATTTTTCTCAATGCGCTCGCATATGTCCACAATTGTTTGTAGTCGTTTGGAGCTTAGCTATCCAAATGAAGTAGTGTTTGATCGAGCAAGGTGTTTTGCCGCTCAAACATTCATCAACTCAGGTGGGGTACACAAAGCTACTTCGGCATTGGAAGCATCATTCATGACCACCAAGGCATTAGAGCCGTTGTTATCATTTTGGATGTCCATTTACTGAAATCCAAAGCAAATATCTTAAGGCTCTACAAACATCTCTTTATATCTTTATCAACATATAACATAACCCTACCTATATACCGGCACTATATACAGGTAGATACCTCGTCGCGATAGAATAAATACACAATGATAACTCTTAGCTTAGCAATACATATAACTCTCTGTA
>NC_141053.1:33021930-33029430 GCF_041138505.1 Cibotium barometz | reverse complement strand
CTAAATATAAAGATTGACCCACATAGGTGTACACAGTGTACCCATGTAGGACTAAATACAAAGATTGACCCATGTAGGTGTACACAATGCACCTCCCCACAGCCTAAAACTACACATCTAAGACTTCATGTGTGTGTGTGTGTGTGTTGTTCAAGTTCACATACCACATATATGGCTATTAATTAGCATGTTCATAGCCACACAAAATCGGCTTCATAGATTCACGACCACCTTTAATAATCGCCCTTCATAGGCAATCAGATTACAAAGCCATGCCCCATGTATAACAATTGGGCCTCCACATTGACTAGAACACCTTTCCTTCATCATTATACAATCCTAATCTAGGCTCCTTCATAGCAGCATAACACATTTTTTGCAAGTCTTCTCATTGCTTTTATCATTTATATACCATTCTATTTATCGATATAGTCTCCTTTGCACCCACACAGAGCTTCACAGCTAACTAAATACATTCTCTCATCTTGCACCCACACACAGCTTTTCATAGTTAACTAAACACATTCTATAATGTATGTACACTTTTAATTTAAATCTTGACTGTGTCGTGTAACTCACACATCACTTACTACCAACCATAGTTGTAGTGGTTACAAAACAATGGACTCACAGACGGAGGAGATAGTCGATTCCACATGTTGCAAAGGAGACATGTACTGGACAAGTTCATTGAGGGAAACCATGCATGATGCATAATGGGGGAACACGTGGGGGGTTAAAATGAGATGTGTGATGTCACGAACCACATTTTGACCCTCTACATGTTGCCACCATCTGGCCTTACAATGAGGCATATTCACATGCTTGTTTGTGTGGCCTTCCTACTTAACCTTCCACCCTTTCCCATCACCCTTGCACCTGTGTCTACCCTCCACCCAAGGTTGTTCCTCCTCTTCTCATTAGTATGCGCCCTTAACTCCCCAACTACCCATTTCCTCCCTCTCCTCCCTGGTATGTACCCTCAACTCCCTAGCTACCCATTTCTGCCCTCTCCTCCCTAGTATGTGCCCTCAACTCCCCAACTATCCCTTTCCATCCTCCCTTGTGTTAAGACATCCTCCAAGGTAAGATTGAGACAGATAGATGGCAAGTGAAAGAGAGAGCTTCTTGGTTTTTATGTGTGAATGCGCCCGAGAGAGAGAGAGAGAGAGAGAGAGAGAGAGAGAGAGAGAGAGAGAGAGAATTTGAGTGTGCATGCGCATGGGACTTAGGGATAGATAAGGTAGTGTGCAAAAATATACCTTATGTAATGAGAACAAATTTCTCTATTATTTAGCAAAAGATAGGTCTAAATAGATTTTAGTTTTGGTCATGTGAAGTCATTACATTCTTTGATTTGAAAACTATGACCAAAATTTTGTAATACAGTAGCATGGATAGTTAGACAAATGTAAGTGGTTTAAACAATATATATTGGTAGGAAACATTGATTTCAAATGACTTTTTTTACCTTAAGTGCCATTCATTTCTCATTGTTTTACCCTCGCTTTTGTCCGCTCTAGTTTTTATTGTTGAAATATACAAGTGAATAGGGTGTGTGTGGGAACAAGCCCTTGGTTAGAGACTGTAAAAGAGGAGATGTAATTGTGAAAGAACCTGTGAAAAGGTGAGAAGAATCTACTGGGAGAGAATAATGGGTAGCATGAGGGAATTTAGGAGTGTGGAGTTATTCTGGGAGATAATCAGGGAAAAGAGAAGAGGTGGAGAGAATCACGCAAGAGGTGGAGATATTCAGGGAGTGAATCATGGAGAAATCAAGGGGATTTGATGCTTGATGTAAACACTATAAATTGAGGCATAGCCCTAATGAGAATTTGCTGGTTTTTGAGTATCCATGCCTACATTAATCTATGTGCTAATTATTCACTAATTACGTCTTAATCACTTGCTAATCACTTTGTTAATTATGTTGATTCTAGTGTTTGATCCACCATAGCTCATCATTTAGCTCAAATTTCAACATGGTATCAGAGCCATGCCTAGAATCAACCAGATTTATGAGCCCATTAGTGAATTAATCAGGATTAGTAGGTAATTAGCAAAAAAATTAGTTTTTAGTGAGTTTTTCATCTTCCCCTTCACCCCCAGCCAGTGGAGGGTCTGTAGCATCTAGCACACTCAAAATTAGGGCAAGCCCTTCTAGCACATAATAGCCAACCCTAATCTCTTCAAGTCTATGTAAAAAACGCAGCAAACCACCGTCAGGATGCGCTGATTTTTGCTAATTGCTGGGCGCCGTTTTTCTGAAGGAGAATTGATATTCCTACTTGCTCAGTTCAAATGTCTTCAATTCCTCTTAGCCCAAGGGGTAATCAAGCATGCTCTACAAGCTGGTGAAGATAGAAATCAATTTCATCAAGTCTACAGAGAGATCCAAGCTCTTCATCAAATCTGCAGGTGACTTTGGTAAAACAGAGATTAAGCTTTCATTATTTGGTCAAATCTTGTGTTTCTTGGCTTAATCCTCTACTAGACTCATTGCTATTGATTCCTTTGAAAGAATTTGAGCTCATTTGAAGTGGAAGGCACCAGATCTGGGCTCCCCGCATACTCTGTTTTCTACACACAAACCAGAGCATTAATTTGCTAATCAGTGATTAATCAGTGCTAATCACTGTATTTTGGTGCAATTGAGGGTTCAAATTAACCATTAGGTATCTGATACAGATCCCTATAACTTCAGATTTCAAATCGGAGTTGGTTTGATACTCCAACCATCCCGTACAAATTGGTTACCCTTGATTTAATGTAATTTCTGGGAAAATTGTGCTGATAAAATTGTGAAAATCATCATTTTGCATTTAACCCTTGGTTAATGCCTATAAATCTCACTCAAATACAAGATTATTCACAGCCAGAGTTGCATTTGGAATGTGCATGAGAATGAATGCTATACGCATTATGTATTGGGCACATTACATCAGTGTAAAAATGGGAACAGACACTGCCCTTGTCCAGATTAAGGCAAGAGGTAAGACCTCCCGCATAAATTTGGGTTTGCATTGCATAATGATACAAGATAAACATAAAAAGCCCAAAGGAACTGTCAGCAAAACATTGAAACATGTTGCTCACATGGAGCAAAAAGACCTGACGGACGAGCTCATGGCCCCAACCATGAAAGAAGAAGAATATCTCTTCCCAAGAAGAGGATCCACACCAAGAAGAAAAGCTGAAGGAAGACATAGACACGAGAAGAGAAGCTGCCACAAGAAGAGAAGCTGCCCCGAGAAGACTGAAAGAAGAGACGGACACGTGGAGAGAAGCTGCCACGACAAGAAGACTGAAGACAATAGAAGATGTGAGGCTCCAAAGAGTGAGGAGCCATGTGAAAATCTCTGAGAGAGAGAGAGAGAGAGAGAGAGAGACCCCACAACCCAATGTAACCTGCCCCAATAAAGTAAAACCACCTCTGAGCCACCGATGATGTAGGCCACGTGGTAGATGTATGTGTGAGCACTTTAGTCAAGGTCGCGGGCACTTATAGTAGCCTTGGACACATAGAGAGAGAGAGTGTCAAGGACTATGGAGTTTAGGGACTTGAGGCACTGGTCGCGGACTGTCAAGTAAGAAAGAAACTTGATACAGGGTCCAGGTGTGCTAAGATAACTTGAGGGGAGGAATAGACACTGGTCGCGGACTACCAAGTAAGGGGAGGCAAACTTGGTATAGGGTCTAGGTGTACTAGGAGTATTCACTTGAGGGGAGGTGTTGAAATATACAAGTGAATAGGGTGTGTGTGGGAACAAGCCCTTGGTTAGAGACTGTAAAAGAGGAGATGTAATTGTGAAAGAACCTGTGAAAAGGTGATAAGAATCTACTGGGAGAGAATAATGGGTAGCATAAGGGAATTTAGGAGTGTGGAGTTATTCTAGGAGATAATCAGGGAAAAGAGAAGAGGTGGAGAGAATCACGCAAGAGGTGGAGATATTCAGGGAGTGAATCATGGAGAAATCAAGGGGATTTGATGCTTGATGTAAACACTATAAATTGAGGCATAGCCCTAATGAGAATTTGCTGGTTTTTGAGTATCCATGCCTACATTAATCTATGTGCTAATTATTCACTAATTACGTCTTAATCACTTGCTAATCACTTTGTTAATTATGTTGATTCTAGTGTTTGATCCACCATAGCTCATCATTTAGCTTAAATTTCAACATTTATAACCCCCTATATGGAGTTAAACTTACCTTTAAGACATTGAACCAAGGGATTCATGTGTTTTAATAATTGTGAAAACTCCATGTTGCTAATATTGGATCTAGCACTTATATGCTTTCTAACAATTGCATCCAATACTAGTTATTTCGTGATATCCATTTGAATCTTCCTTGGACCATTTGTAGCAACCTTTGACACTTTCTCTTAAACAAGTATTCTTATCTTTTACAGTTCTTGTACTTGGCCTTTGAAAGCCACTTGTAATCTTCCATTTTGTAGGACAATCCACAAGATTCCAGGTGTGGTTTCTCATAATTGAGTCATACTTTGATTGCATGCACCCCCCTTCCAGTTTGGATATGTTGCTAATGCTTCCTCCAAGATGGTTGGCTCTTGTACTTTCATTATCTCAACCATCAAGGCCATATTGACAATGTGAGCAGAGGCCCTCTTCCGCTCCTCTTTTCCCTTATATCTACAAATAGTTGTTGGCTTGAGGGTTTCCCAACCAAGAGCTTCTTCACCCATCCCCATCCATGGTGTTGTAGGTTTCTCTTCTTCAATCACCTCTTGTGGAGTTGATACTATTAGTGGTTATGTCTACTAGGCTACTTCTTTATTGAAGGATAGTGTGGACATAACCTTCTCCTCTACTCAGTACGACTATTCCCTTTCTATTCCTCGAACACCATGTCACTAAAAATTATCTTCTATACCTCCAGGTCTTATAGTCAAAATAACCCTTTGCATAAACCCCTGTTCTGGTTACCCACAACTCATATAAATCTAGAATAGACCTTGTCTGGAACTTCCAAAGAGTTTAATTTGTCCCATTCAACTTTTCATCACTAAACCGTTGGACGATAGGAACGAGTGTGATAGTGTTATTTCTAGGTTGGGACATCTTGCTAAATGTTCCTTCTTCACATATCAAACTACAAAAACAAGATTTGCCTAGAGCATAAGCTCTAATACTATGTGAGAAAATACAATAGTGAAAGTAAGATCTTAACAATATAGAGCACTGAATTACAGACAGTAGTGAAGAGTAAGCAATATTACTGCTTGGAAATTATTGATCGTTATCCGCCAACCTAGTGCTCACAGTCTCTAGATAAAGGATGTCTTGCTTATTAGATTGCTTGAACACAATGAATTCGATGATAAACAAAGGTTGCCAAACTAGTCTATATATAGTGCTTGCTAGGCTCGGCATGGCGTAGGTCGACCACATCAACCAAAACCCATGACTTGGTCTAAAACAATCAACCAACCATATCCTTTGGCTAGACCATATTAGACTATACCAAAGTTTTGTAGGGACAATACACAACTCCCACTACCATCCAAGAATGTGTCATAAGTCATCTCCTACCCATTTGGCCATATTTGGGATATTGTGCAACTCCCACGGCCATCCAAGAATGTGGCATAAGTCATCTCCTACCCATTTGGCCACCATCCAATGTTTAAATTAGGACCTATCAAATGCCTGATTGCTCGCCACAAAGGCTACTCCTAATATATGGCTAGTAAGTAATCATGATATTGATAAATATCATTGTCGCCTCACATTGACCACGAAGTCATGAGATTTTTCTTGGAGATAACTTGCCTTACAAAAAAAAAAAATAAAGCGCATACATCACCCGTAATAACAACACAAGGGTGAAGCATTTAACAAATACTTTTCAAAGACACCAATAGTTTCTTCAACACACATTCCATTATTATTTATATTAGGAAGAAGGCATACATAGCTTCTGTTCACTCTTCTTAGAAGACTTAGATTGTTGTATAAACTTAAAAAATATAGTTTACACATTAAAAGTTGGATTAGAACATGTATCAACATTACTTTCTAACCCATTAAGATGCTCTTTGATTCGAGTGACTCCACCATTTTCCACAATGTATGGCCACAAGATTTACATTTGTATTTTAGCTATTATGGTAAATTTTTGCAACTCCACCATATAAGTCTAAAAATTTGAGATTTACAAGCAAGAAATGAGTCTCTCAATTATAAACTATTTTTAAATATATTTATTCAATTTCAAATACTATAACCTAATACTAATATATTTATTCAATTTTTAAATACTATAACCTAATAATAGATATATTTATTCACTTTTAAATATTACAATTTAAAGCAAATGAAAATGTTGATAGTTACAAGTTAAAAAGCTTCATTAAATGTAAGGTTAAAATATTTAATTTTACAAATAAAAAGGATAAACATCACCAAATGTAAGAGTAATGTAAATATATATAAATAAACAACAATTTAAACTAAAATTTATTCATTTTTAAATTCCATAAACTAAATAAAATAAAAATATTAATATCTTACAAATGAAAAAGTTTTAAGTCCATTAAATGTAGGTGTAAGAATATATTTCTTGCAAATGAAAAGCCTTCACTTCATCAAAAGTAAGGTAATATAAAAAGATATTAAAATATCTATGTTATATAATACATAAATATTTAAATATCAATAACTTACAAATGAAAATAAAGCGTAATTTAAAAGGCATCATAAAGTATTAAAATTTTCAACTATAAATCTAACTTGTAATTGATATCTTCAAAGAGAGATCCCTCTATCAAAAAACATATAAGAATGATGATAATTCAACACTTAGATACAACTTTAAGTATTTTCATTTTAAAAATCAATCAAAAGATCAAAATAACATTTCGATCAAAAGATATATATTCTTTCGAATGAAATATTATTTCAGTTGAAATGTAAGTCCCAAAAAGAATTTCTCTAAAATACAGACGTGTTTTCAAATTATATAATTGAATTGAAATGTAAGTCCCAAAATGAATTTCTCTAAAATATAAACGTGTTTTCAAATTATTTGATCAAATTTACAAAGTATTTGTACGATTTATGTATATTAATCATTTATTTCACATTTCTTATTCAAATTAATGCAACCTAGATCTACGAAAAGAAATGGACTAGTTATCAAACTTTAAACTTATAGACTCAAGTTTTTGTCCAGGGTTAGAGAGAAAGAGAGGATTTGTATTATGATAGAGGTCTATTTAAAGAAAACATTTCTTCACATACTTTTTGGGGTCTTATAATGTGCAGAAGTGAAATGTCTCATATTTCGAGAAAAAAATTAAATCATATATTTTGCAAAGTATCTATAAATATATTACTTGTAACCTACCATGTGGCAAGCAAAAGAGGGCCCCACTTAGCAAGAGGAGGAGAGATATTTCACATAAAGGAGAAAGGAGATTTTTTTAAAATTTTTATACGTATTTTTTACACAAGCCTAAATGCATTGGGGC